>NC_056741.1:777380565-777638065 GCF_019279795.1 Protopterus annectens
TTGTTTCCATATGCAACAGCTATGATGTCTGTAGTATGAGAACATTATAAGTGAACTGTCAACTTAATTAGCAACTAAACTTTGAATAATGCTAACGAGAAGTGAACATGGCATCAGAGAGAAGGCCAGCTCTACAGGTGATAAATCTTTACACTGGTGACATTTTCCAGTGTAAAGTCACAGTTGCTGTGATCTGATCAAAGAAAAAGTCCCCCACTGGGTCCAATTATATCCAAAGTTTTGAAGAAGAAAAAAATTATTGAGTTATGATGTTAATAATCTATGCAGAAAGGCCTTCTACAGTATAGGTCTTCTCCCCACAGCTCTGATCTTTTCAATTTGCATCAAGGCTCTATAGCTTTAGATAAAAGTATTGTGTCTTATTCATTTAGCCCATAGAGTGCATACAGCAGGGCTCATTATGTTTTTTTTTTTTTTTTTTTTTATCATTTACCTTCTGCATAAGGCACAATGCATAATATCAAACATTCAGTTCAGGAGCTGAGGGTTGTAGAACTTGCACATGAAATTAACCCTTTTCATTCAACAGCTTGAGATGCCATTTCCATTCATTACAGTTTTAAAACAGTGTTAGACTTCTGGAGTAAAATGGCAAAGACAAAAAATAAACCACCTCTATGTAAAATGACTTATAAAAAAGACACTAAAGATCAACTGCATATTAGCAAAACAAATCTGACAGCAGTCTTCAGTGTTTAACACCACTAATAGATGGGCCAAAATATTATCATTTCTGTGTCCATACTGTAATTTAAAAAAAATCTGTGTTATCAGATTAAGAAAACAGAACCATTATCAGATGTGACAAAACTTGCTCGAATGATACCAGCATCAGAATACATTGTGAAAGCATGCAATATATATATATATATATATATATATATGTGTGTGTGTGTGTGTGTGTGTGTGTGTATATATATATATATATATATATATATATATATATATATATACACACACACACACACACACACACATATATATATATATATACACACACACACACATATATATATATATATATATATATATATATATATATATATATATGACTCTATTATGCTTACTTACAGGATGGTATGGTTGAAAAATACTCCCTTGCTATAAATGATGGACTACAAGATGACAAAAATACTTCAAATCCGTATCATGCTGACTTTAGCACTTGTCCTGCACTGAGTATACATAAAGAAAGGCTTTATGACATTACATTTGGGCCCGAGACAGATTACAAATCATTTACTCAAAAATTCCAAACTATCTCTGTTTGGTGCGTGCGTGCGGCGGTAGTAAACAGCTGCTATAGAGTAGATCCTCTCTAACTTCTTTGAGGGAGTAACACAAGCTGCTGACAGTAGTCATGATGTTCATACTGCACAAATTCACCTCACAAAAGCATTTGATACCGTACCACATGCTAGCATAATTAACATGTTAAATGTGCTCCAAAATGATCTGTATGTAGTTAGGTGGACAGCAAACTGGCTGATTGACAAAACCCACACAGTGAGGGTGGTCAAAACATCCTTAGAGGGCATGAAGTGGATCTCTGATTAACTGAGTTTACAGATGACAGCAAACTGGGTGTCACTCTTAGATTCCTTTTTGACATGCTGGGGCCATAACCTTAACTTACACATGTTAATAGCTGGTGCACAGAAAATGGAGTAAAACTAAATGTTAAAAAGTGCTGCATTTGGTAAACAAATTTTCTCTGATGTTGAACACTGTTGAATGCACTTTTCATCAAGAATGTATTGATGTTTCTTTCTGTAAAAAGTGGCTTTTATCAAGTGCAGGAGACTGTTGAACACAGAACATTGACTATTAAATTTTGTATTGGGAATGTGAAAACTCTTGCTTGGATGCCAGTTGTTTGTTGAGTGCAGGAGACTGTGAAGCAAAGGAACACTGACTATTCCTTTTGTATTTAGGAATGTGCTTGCATTGAAAGTAATTGGATTTTTCTGTTGCCTGCATGCAAGTGTTTGCAGTTTAGTGAAGAAACTAGGCAGGGAAATAGACTTATTCTAGTGTATGTTTGATTGTGTTTCTGAAAGGTTGGGAATACGTATGAATGTGTCCGGGTTAGGTTTATAGTGATGGCTAAGTAAAGGAAGAGATTTAGTGTTTTGTGTGTGTGTGTGTGTGTGTGTGTGTGTGTGTGTGTGTGTGTGCTTGCTTGTGTGTGTGCTTGCTTGTGTGTGTGTGTACATGCACATGTTTATCTTGTTTACTGGTACTGTTAGGGAAAGGGTTTTATATAAGGAAATGTGTACTGTTGAGATTAGGGGCAGGGTAGCACACACTAATAAGCAAGTAAACAGGGGTGAAGCACGCATTCAGACAGACAGATGTTGATGCATACTGACAATAAGTAAAACCAAAAAGAAATAATATAGGATCCATGGATGTACACAGATAGTATGTGTGTGTGTGCATATGTACGTATATATATATATATATATATATATATATATATATATATATATATATATATATATGTATATATGTATATATATATATATATATATATATATATATATATATATATATATGGGTCTACTACGGTTGATTGAAAACTCACTTGACTGAAAAAGAAATTACTAGGACCACTTCACTGAAAACTAATTTCTTTGAAACTAATTTTGTTGAAAGTTATAAATGGCCTATTCCCCACTGTAGTGTGACCCTGGAGTTAGTATATAAAGTAAGGGGGGGGTGTGGGGGGGGCACAGCCCCCCTCATTAGAGGGTGTGTGGGGTGTAGCCCCACCACATATTATACACATTTTAAACTACACACAGTGATACTTACAAGTGCAATAAATAACTGCTTCCAAAAGAGAATATATAACCACGATATGTGGGGGGGGGTTCACCCCCCCTTACTTTATATACTAACTCCAGGGTTGCACTACAGCGGGGAAGAGGCCATTTATAACTTTCAATGAAATGAGTTTCAGTGAAGTGAGTTTTCAGTGAAGTGGTCCTAGTAATTTCATTTTCAATCAAGTGAGTTTTCAATCAAAAGTAGTAGACCCATATATATATATATATATATATATATATATATATATATATATATATATATATACACACACACACATATACATATGTACAGGTCTCCTCTGACCCATTGAAATTATAGTTCACCAAGCTGCAATTTTGCGAGTCCATTTTCACAAAAGTGCATTTATTTAAAAATGCACATTTGCGAAAATCAGTTTAACGAAAAAAAAGACACTAAACACATGTAAGCAAGGGGCAAGCACCCCTGCACCCCTCACACCCCTGCTATTTATATATAGTAACTCCGAGATCACACTACAGTTGGGGAAAGGGAATATTCCCCATCTTCACTGCACTGTGATCTACAACAAGCTCTTCTCCTATACACCATTAAAAACACATCATACCTGCACCACCACAGGCTCCCAGAACCGGTGACCTCACTATAGATAAATGCATTTTTGTGAAAATGGACTCAGGAAATTCCATTTCGGTGAACTGTAATTTTGATGGGTCAAAGTAGTCCCATATGCACATACATATACACACAAACACATTGTGTAAAATTAGAGACAGAATGGATATCAACCTCAGGAAAGCAATGTAGTTTATTGCACAAAAACATAAAAATGCAGGTTCTTCTGAAAATTAACACTTTATAGCTTAAAAAAAGGTTCACAGCAAGTACCTTCAGTACAGTCCATTAGTACTGGGATACAATCTCCTAGATCTCTCTCTCTCTCTCTCTCTCTTTCTCTCACTCTCCTTTCTGAGTTTCTCAGTAGCTCTCTCATCTGGATCCTTGTATTAGGAAAAAAAATCACCATTTTCTTCCCAATATCTTCTTTCAGTTAATCATTCAATCTACTGTCTCTCTCTTACTTGCTCTGGACATGAAATGCCCCTCAATGAATGACAAACATTGTGTGTTGGCTTACTTCATCCCTCCTTTTACAAAGTATTATTGTGTTTCATTAACTAAACCTGCTCTAGCTAATACAGTAAAGTTTATATCTGCTCTTAAAGCAACATTCCCACTTTTAAATGACAGCAACACTTCTCTTAAAGCAACACTCCCACTTTTAAATGACAGCAACACTTCTCTAAGACAACAAAACGTTCCTTGTTGTTCTTAATATCTAAAACTGCAGTCATATTTACACTCTTAACTGATAAATATTGGAATATTTACAATAGTTACATTAATTTGGATGCTTTATTTGTTGAGATATATCAGTCTATACTACAACTGCATAGGTCTCCAATAGATCATTCCCATTGTGGTAGGTCTTGTCAAACCAGTGCTGTACTTTACACAGCTGTAGCCCATTTAGTGCAGTTCTGGCCTTCTCCAATTAGTATTTCCTCAGTCCTGCACAACAGGCAACTGTCTATGTCTGAAATGACTTGCCTGCCCCACTTACAACAAATAATCCAAGAAGCATGGATAAATGATGCTCAACTACTATTTAACCCCCAAAAACTAAGCTCCTTCTATTCACTCCCAAATTGTGTCATGAAGATAAGTCTGACTTTAAAATTCAACCCCATAATAATACAGCATTGAGGGTGTTCCATCCACCAAACTCTGGAGTAATAATTGATGAGAACCTAAAATTTGACCTCCCTATCCAGTACAATATTAAAAAAAACACCAAAAATTAGGCATGCTATACAGGCACAACATCTACCTAAATAAACAGACCAGAGGTACACTAACCAATACCTATCTTTTATCTTCACTCCTACACTGATCACCTATTCTTACCAATCTCCAAATCTCGATTAAGTCCAAACTTGAATCTTGCTATAACAAAATAGCCAAACTGCAAAAAGTTTTACACATCTCATCCATCACTGCATTCCCCTACAATCTCTCAATTGCCTTGAGCTATCTTAATGACTAACCTATCTACAAATTATAACTGTTATAACAGTTATAACTGCTCATGACATAGTTTATAAATCCACTGCCAGCCCTGGCTTACTTCGTATTCTCCAAACCTACAATCCCTCTAGAGCATTACAATCTGAAGAAAAACAACGTCTTACACTGAATAAACCCAGAAATTCAGTTGGCAAAACCCTCTAATCATTTTCAGTAGCAAAAGCCTGAAACAACCCCCCCCCCCATTAAAATCAGGCTTAACCCTAAACATCATGCCCTTAAACACTTATTAAAAGATTTCTAAGTAAAGCATGGAAGTGTTCATGCTCTAAACAAGCTTAAAACTTCATCATTCAATACATACATATTTCCTTCCATATACCCCTAACTTCTAAATTCGCCCAGCTTCTTCTCTTACATTTCCAAACCAAGTTAAATCTCTGTCATCTTACTTCTACCTATAAATCATGCTAATACAATACCATCATACATACCCTTAGCCCACATTACTTTCTCTTTACATACTCCCTATTAGTAAATATCATCCAGCATTTAATATCATAAATCTAAATTTCACTTCTTATTAATTTCTCTCTTCAGTCATCCCCTCATTTCCCTCTAATCTCCCTTACATCCACCTCTCTTTTCATCACTCCTTACTGACCTAGTTTCTCCTCTTTGTATCTAATCCCCTAAATCTACCTCTTTCACTTTTCATTACTCCCTGTAAGCCTAGTATTTCTCCCTAAACTTATCCCCAAAATCTAACCTCCTACCTTCCTACAAGCATTATTTTAACTGAGTGCAAAAGTATACTGCATACTCAGCACTTTCTATTATAGTTAATAATTAACATTTATACTTTTTCCTTAGAGATTAATCACCCTGTCCATACATAATTTCTCATAAGCAAAATGTTACTACAAAGATAAAGTGTCTGTAGCGCCAGTTATTTGACTGTATTAGTCCTTCCTAGAGGATATTAGTGTCTTGGGGCGAATTATGACTGCTCCCAGTTTGCAATCATCTACAAACTTAGTCAGCCAGAGGCCCTTGATGTTGGCCTGAATGTCCAAGAAAAGCATGACAAAAAAGGAGAGGACTGAGTACTGAGCCCTGAGGATCTCTGCTAGTGGTCAGCCTTTTTGTGAAGGTGCACTTCCCTATCTTAACTGCCAATATGACAGCCAGATGGCAAATCAGCATGTAATATAGGGGTTTACACCACATTTTGTGAGTTTGTTTACAATGGCTGAGTGGGGTACTGAATCAAATGCCTTGGCCAGGTCAAGGTAAACAGCATGCACTGTTTGGTTCTTGTCCATTGCCTTGGTGACCTTCTCATGGAAGTCTAACAGTCTGAGTAGGCATGATCTTCCCTTGACTAAACTGAAATGGGTTTGAGCCAACGTCATTATTAAACATATCTATGACAATTCTTTCCATGGCTTTGCATGTGAAACTAGTCAGACTAATGGGTCTGTAGTTTCTGAGGTCTGTTGAAGGCCTGCTCTTATGCAGAGGGATGACTGCTGCAATTCTTCTTTTATGTGGCATGAACCCTGAGTGGAAGCTATGGTTAAAAAGTTACTCCAGTGGTCCTGATAGGTTGTGTTTCATGATATTTAGAAGGCATCCTGGGATATTATCGAGGCGCATTGAAAAGGTGCTCTTGGCCTTGGAGAGTGCATTTAGGACCTATTACCTACTAATGGTTGGGAAGGAGGTTTGTTTAATTATATTTTTTGAGGGTTGACCAGGGAAGGCAGGGGAAGTAAAACTGGAGCTGAATTTGTTGGCCAGCAGATTTTTTTCTACCTTACAACTCTGTGAAGGTGGCTCTGTTCACAATTAGCTTGGCACATTGCTTTGTACAACTTTTGAGGTTAAAGACATATCTGAAGAAATCCTTGCAGTTGTCCTTGGTCTGGGAGGCTATTTTTTACCACAAAATTGGCTTTGATAGACCTGATATCCCCTCAGAGATGTTTGTTTACATTAATGAGAGAGTTTTTTTTATCCTACTGGGCATTCTATTTCCTGACTTTTGCTATGACTTTCTTCATTATGTTGCACAGCCTACTGATGTTTGTATTCTACCAGGGTGAGTTGATTTTTTTTGAGTTTGTCCTGAGATTACTTCTGGTAGGCACAGCTGTCTCAATGCATTTATTAACATGACTGTTTTAGAGTATCATTCAACAATTCTGCATAGGTAACTGTGTTCTAAGGGTTTGGGGGAACCTGAATTTTGTCAAGTTGTCACTTAATAGGAGGTTTGCCTTAGAATAGTTTCTAAATGCTACTGAGTTAGCTTGGGTCACAGGATTTATTTTTATTTCAAAGCAGACAGCGTTATGGTCCAACATTACCAGAGAAGACTTTACATTAGGGGGGATGGGGTGGATCCTGAAGTGTTCTCCTATGTTGATGAGGACCAGGTGCAGTATGTTTGCTCCCCTGGTGAGTGTATGGACTATCTGGTCCAGGGTGTTATTGTTTACAAAATCCTGTAATCTTTGGGCTTACAAGTCTAAGGTCATAAATAATGCCTAGTTTATAGTGGGGTAATTAAAGTCACCCATGAATATGGTACTGGGTTGAATGGTGGGGGCCTCCAGTAAGTTTGAGTTATAGGTTTCTTGGGTCATAGAGGGGAGGTTACAGTTAGCAAGGATATAAGTTCATAGGTGTTTACTAGGCTAATGACCACAAGGACCTTTTTATGCCTAGCCACGCATCCCAAATCTCTGACGAGTTCCGATACCCTTGATAAGTGTAAGCATGGGCCTGGGAGATGAAACATTTACAGGTTACCTGCTTGCATCAGAGACACAGGTGGCAAACCTATGGAATGGGCTTTTACCTATGGTAATTTGGATGTGGAGAATTTCAAGCTTGTGGTGCTTATATGACAGGGAAAGGTCACAGTGAGTTGTACTGAGCCTATGCAGAGCTCTCAAGTGTCACTGTTTATACTGAATAGCTTATTACTTATGCACAAGTGACTTTAGTTTTTTTTTAATTTTATTTTATGTACAGGATCACCAGCATGTCATTTTAAATGACAGTTATTTAGTCACAGAAGCTCTCCATTGGCAGAAAACAACAGGCACAGAAAAAAATAATTTAAAATATACTACTTTTAGTCAGATATAGTTCTAGTGAATGGTTTTATAGTGTGCATTATGGAATGCTAATGAATTTCCTGTACTCACTTTTTTCTGCTCCTTACAAAATCTGTGGCAACAGGAGGTGAACTGCAGCCACTAAATAGTGACACAGATGTGATAGTCACACTTTATAGCCTTTAGAAAATTAGTGCTTGTAGTACCTTTAATTATCATTAGCTTGGCTTTATAGTGGTCTTGAACTTGCTTCCGTTCTTGATGGAGATAGCTATATTTGACTTTGCTCAGACATTTGTTTTTCTGATTGGCCTACCTGTTTCATTCTGTTTTCTTTAGCTGGCTTTCTTGGCTTCATTTTTCTGCTTTTGTGTAACTTCCTAAATGTTAAATTTCCTAGACTTCTCAAAGCAGCTTATTTGAGAACTGCAGTGGTCGCATACCTTCTTTTAGATAACACTACTTTCATATACGGTTCTCTTCTGTGTTATACTAGTGTTAAGAAATGTGGAGTGGTCTATTTGGAGGGTACAAGAAATGTGGACTGGTGTATTTGGGGATACAAAAAATGTGGAGTGGTGTATTTGGAGATGCAAGAAATGTGGAGTGGTGTATTTGGGGATACAAGAAATGTGGAGTGGTATATTTGGGGGTACACCCTTGTTTCCCTGTTCTGCTCCTACTGAAGCATCCTGCATTCCAACTAACTTTTTTTTTCTTATTTAGCCTCCAGGATAATGACTGGTGGTCAATGGGTAGGATGTCTGGTCCTTCGAGTTCTGGCTAGCTGTGTATTGACATGATATACCTTTCTCACACTGGTGGGTTGCTTATAGAAGGGGGTAACACCCCCCCACTCCTAAATGACTTTTTGTTTGTGCATTTATTCATTCATTTGTTCACACTCAGACATATGATGCGCACGCAGACAGTAGTTTTGAGGTAACTGATGGGAAAGTGTATGTTTGTGACAGGAGGTTATTGGGCTGCACCGCATGCATCTGACAACAATGAAAAAATATATTATGGTGGCTGTTTATACATTTATTCATTCATTTGGTTACAGATATCCAAAGTGTACATAGTTAATAAAATAGCTGTAATTGGTGCATGTGTTTAGACAGGTGCAATGGGTGTCAATGTATATGTCTGATAATACGGTATTAATATTTCTATTACTTTGACTACTAAGAGTTTTTGTTCTCCTTTATGGCATAAAATGAAAGCTTAAATAATGCTGGGATGCTTTGCACTGCTCCCTGGTGTCTGACTGCCACCGTTTTCTGGACATTTATACTTGTTTAGCAATATACATGATATGTTTGGACATTTGCATTACATATTTATGCAAATATCTCAGGCACTGTCCACATTTAGTATAGTGGAATGGCATTTCACAGGATAATTGTACAGCACACTGGACAAGAATGTCTGCTGACCACTTTTATGCCAAATTATGAATACGTGCCATATTAATATTTCCATTAATAACTTGACCCAGCAAGATTATATATGGTACTTCAGGTTATCAAATGAAAGCTTAGGTAATGCTGTAAATGTTGCCAGTGATACCTGTGTCTATCTAATATCAACTGGCATATATTTAACACTTATGCTGTATTACAAAACTGCAACATCGATAAACATTAAACATCTGTAAATATTGCAAACATTGTCCACCAGCGTGTTTTTTTGGAACAGTGAGTCACACAGTCAGCACAGAGATAAGGAATGGCTCATCAGTCAAATGGAGTATCTGGTACCATAGAAAATGTGAGCTATTTTTCAGAAATATTATGAATTCATGCCACATGTTAATAACTTTTTAACAAAATGTGTTTATAAGGCACTCCACGTTAACAGATAGAAGCTTCCATAACACTACAAAGGTTGTCAGCAATAGTTGCTGTATACCTGCAAACAATCTGCAGATATTCATACTTGTTTAATAATGCAATATGCATATTTTCATAAATATCATAGTTCTGTAAATATGTCAAACACTGTTCTACTGGATGTACTGTACAACAGTAATACACATGCACCACAGAGGTCAAGAATGTCTTTCAGCATACTCCTCAACTGCCCAGATTTTCACAAAATATCCACATTGTTTACTCATATTTTTTGTGTTTTTTTCTTACAATGTGTGGTTTTCTGGCAAATCACTGAGGACTGAAGTCACTATACAATGGCATACATTTGATTTTCTGACTCCATATCCTCCAGAAAATGTATGCCAGCACATATCCTGTTGTTCTAGCAACTTTGTAAGTTTATAACAGCAATATTTAAAATCTGTCCCCATTTTGGGGGGCTTTTGTCTCTCCATTAATTTAGGGTTTGTCCATATTTCTTGTGCTAAGAGGTTGAAGGCGATGGCTCTCAGACAAGTGTGACAGTCTGTGTAAGACATAAATCAGGGCTAATTTCACAGACAGAGTGAATACATGTCATGTGTTAATAATTTTAAGCAGGGGGTATTTATATAGCACTCCATGGTATCAAATGAAAGTATACACAATGCTGAAAAACACTGCATTGATAGTTGGCATCCAACTACCACTGCTTTGCAGATATTTACATATATTTATCCATTAAATATGCAGACATTGAATCCATTCATAATTATTCCAATATCTCAAAAATAAAGTGGTATCTATAAATCTGTTTTGAATCAAAATGAAGAGCACATCTACTATGGTTGCAAAGATATTAGTAATTGTTTGTGTGATTACAATAATTAGATTTATACACATTCAAAGTATTTGTTCGATATAAAATTACCACTGTGGCTGGCATATTAATATCACTATTATGAAGAGGTATGTCTGTGTGTTGAATAAATTGTGTATTGTAATTTTTTTGTAACTTTTATAGTTTTTTGATATATACACACTTGTTCACAGGTAGGAGGGAAAACTGCATTCTCAGAATTTGAGCTTGGGTAAAAGCTGTCCAGGCAGGATATATGCAGGTATCAAGAGATGTGAAATTCCACTCAGGCAAGGTGTGAAAGAGTTAAATTGTGAATATAACCCCACCTTCTACTGCAAGTAGCTGCTGTCTGAAATCATCCCATTAAGCAGGTAAAATACTCCTTATTAGTGATGATGAGAACTAGCTGCAGAAAAGTGCACATGCCTTAAATTTTCATATTAACTTTTTTTAAGGAAAAAAAATTTTAATCATGCAAGTGAAAAGGAAGAAAAGAGTTAAATCAAATACTTCCCCTTAGTTAACACTCACAACCAAAATAATGATACACAGAGATAAAACATGGGGTGCCTGGAGTGCTGACAAAATGCCGTCAAACTACCAATCTTATCATCACCTATGAAATACAAAACAATTCAAAGTCACATCTGAGAAAAAAAAATACTGACCGATCATCAAGACCTACATTAATAAAATTCACTAAAGTTCTTGACAGCCATCAACCACCTCCTGAAACCTGGGACACCAATCAACTCCATACCCAGTGAAACTGACTTCAACATAGCCTGTTTTTTCAGCAGTCATTTCATTAATGCAGCTAAAACACGTTTTAAACATAACGCCAGTTTAATCCCACCAACCAAATCACCCACTAATGTAAAAACATGGGAACATTACTAGGCAAGTTATAACAAGGACTGCAAGATGCCTAGCCATACACACCTTTATGTAGATGTACTTAAAAGTTAATACCTCCATTTTCAAGAGCTTAATAGTGCTTACCTTGCAAATCAATCAGGGCTGCACATGACAATCCTGGTATAAATTTGTGCATGCCTATTGAATCATCAAGACTAGTCTTAAATGTAGTCAAAGCAGTACTTTGATTGAGCTATAGTAGTAATTCATCCTGTAGGCTGGAGATATGCTGAGTTAGGAACCTAACTACTTCATTCTCTATCCTGTAACCACCTTGAGAATAAGGCAAGCAGTATCGCACTAAAATAAAACTATCCACTCAAGCACCATGCAAACTCCCTGTAGAATACCTCAGACTATTCTGAAAACTTTGCCTACCCTGACTCTTTTCTTATAAGCAGATCTATACGGAATCCATGCTCCATACTTCAGGGAAACAATCCTGCCACCAGATAAAAGTGGCCCTTCTACTGAACTCTGTAATTTCAGACCTGTTGTCATACTCCATCCAAGATCTTTAAGAAATCTATCTGCTCTCAAATACTAACATATCTTTCAAACAGCCTCCTCTCCTTATCCCAACACAGATTTTGCCCCTTACATAACACTGACACTTCTCTTTAATCTTTCCTTAACACATTTCACAAACACAAAAATGACAATTAACTTGTGTCATCAGTCCTCCTTCACTCACCAAAAGCTTTTCCTACAGTCTCTCACTCCAAACTGGTCTGACAGCTCTCATCCCTAGAGCGGTTTACTTCCTATCTCATTAACAAGACCCAAAGAGCACACTGGCAACAATCCAAATCTACCTTTCTTCCAGTACCACCTGGAGTCCTTCAAGGCTGAATACTTGGCCCCTTTCTTTTTTAACATATTCATCAGCAACCTTCTTTTTGTCTCCACTAACTCAGCCCTTATCCATTATGCTGATAATTCAACCATTATTTGCATAGCCAAAACAATACTTGAGCTTCAGACCACCACCAAATTCTCCTTCACCTCTGGCTCAATAAGTCTAACCTTGTACTAAACCCTAAAGAAAAAAGTTAATGCTGTTCACCCGAGTTGAACTTTGATGTAAAACCTAACTATAGTTCTCTTTTCACAAATGATGCCACCATTGAATCTATTTCCTCCAGTTAACTTCTTGGCACTGTCATTGATGAAGATCTTAACACTGACCTCTATGTCTAACAGGTAGTCAAGAAAATAAATCAAACACTTGAAATGCTATACACAGCAAAATCCTACTTAACAGAGTACTTTTGTAAATGCATATTTACTTCCCCCACACTTGCATGCAACCTCACCTTAACAAATTTGCATTCAAGCAAGTATTTTAGTAATTTCTCTATACTTCCTAGGGTAAATTTCAAATGGAATTCAAACAAAAAGTCACTAAGTACACTTCTTTGAGTGGTAATTTCTGTTTATACAATTAACGGCATACTCTGTGTGCTATCACTGGACTGTTGCCTGCTGTAAACCTTGATGCTAAGAAGCTTGTATGATCATTAGAAAAGGAGGAACTTAAGAGTAGAAGGTAGAATGACAGTGGTTTTCTTTGATCCAGATGAACATATGCATTTAATGATTTTTCTTTGTTCTAGTAGGTTAAGTTAGTTGGAGGTGGAACATACACAACTCCAATATCTAATTTAGGGTTATGCCTTATTAATATAGGTACATTTTAGACATCTGAGGAGGTATCATCACTAGTTGTGCTAAAGTCAGGTTTTTGAATGTGAATTATATTTGCTTTGCTTTGATTAGTAGAAACCCCACCCCAGACCTTTCTCCAGGCCTGCTAAGAGAAAGCTAAACTTTCTTTTAAATAACCAGTGGAATTGAAATTTTCTTTCAGTCAAGTTTCTGCTACTGCAATAATACTTGGGTTGCCCACTAGTGTCAATGTTTCAAGCTAATTCCATTTGATATTGATAAATACAGTGTTACACAGATCTAGTTTAAGTCTTTTGTCTGGATATTACATGCCACTTGAACTATTTGCACTGTTTGGTCTGGACCTGGATTTTGTTTTACAACACCTGTCATAAATAATTTTAGAAGACTGAGGCATTGTTTATGTACTTTTTTTTTTAGTTTCCCTAAAAGCTTTTTATGATCATAACAGGTTGGAGCCTGGACTATTAAAATTTGTATGCAACTGTGCTTTCTATCTGAAGTTGGAGAATTCAGCTTTGTTGTCTCATTGTATAAGGTGCTGTAATTGTATCACAACCTAGGTAATCAGTAGATTTGATAATGAAGGCTTGTCATTGTGCAATGAAGTACGTTAGCAGTTTTATAACCTTCATGTTTATTAGTTACGTAGCAATGAGTAAGAAGGAAATAGCTGTTAGAGAGACAGGCAAAAAGACTAGTGAAATAAGCAGTATGAATCTTAAGTGGGTAATAATTCCTTAAGGTTGTAAAAAAGTAAGGAGAAAACAAGGGATATAAATAAGGAGGTAAGAATTAGGATAGAGGAAAGCAGTGCCAAATGAGAACAGTGTTAGAGGAAAGTACTACAAATAAGTAGAAAAGGAAAAGCATGCCTTTATGCCAGGGAACAAATGAGAAAGATAAGGACAAACGGAGAAGGGCTAGTTTTCCAACTTAGTCCCTTTTAAGTACAAAAATGGAAGTGGTAGCTTTCCTACAACAGCAAGTAGTCGAGATCAAACTTTAGGTGTTAAGAAGAAGATGGTGTTGCATTTGAATTCAGCCATGGTAGGGTATAGTGCTTTCTTGGTTAGAATACAGTTAATACTGTTCTGATTGTTGATGTTTGGCAGTTGTAGATGATTAAGGTAATGAAATTAATAACATTAAGTAAGCACAACAAGCTTTTCATATTTCAAACCAAATTTTACAAATCTATATTTTATGATTGCTCCTTTTGTATATGACAAGTGTATTTTATTAAAAAAAAAACACACACAAAAATCTCACTTCATGCTGTAAGTGTTAATTAAAAGAATAATTTTGGAAAATATATTGCCATGCTCATGACAGAATGAGAAAATTATGTTGAAAGTCAGTGTGAATATACAGAAATATATTAAGAAAGTAATAACAGATTAATGAACCCAGTCGCAGGTTAAATGCTTTGAAGCAAAAACGCCTAGTAACTCTTAGGAGTTTGCACATTAAAATGATTACACTGCCCTAGGTTCATAAAACTGCTTATGATTTTTTTACAGAATTTGTATGCAACTTTGTTTTCTATCTGAAGTTGGAGAATTCAGCTTTGTTTAGTTTTGGTTTGTCCTTAATTTTGTAATGCTGAGCTACTTTGAGTTGTACTGAAAAATATCACATTTATAGACATGTACTAAAACAATGCAACATACAAGATAGTTTGTCATATTTTAAATCTGATGCTCAGTTAAGTGCTCTTTCAGCTCCAATCACAGGCAGAAATTAATTCAAATGCTTTTAAAATGTCACTTTGTGATGCCAGAAAAAATTCACATTTGCGCAAGATTTTGAAAAAAACTCATGGGATATATACTGTATATGGTAAAAGACAAATATTGAAAATCTTGGCTAAAACTTTATTTTAAAAAATTAGTATGTACTCCTGCATTTCTATTAAATTCATTTTTTTGCTGTTTTATTTACATTTTACCTCTTATTTTCCACATACCATGACCTCAGTCTATCAAAATGAATGGAGACAATATTTAAATTTTCAATTCTCCAAAAGATAACTTGGTTCTGCAACAGTAAAATCATTTCTGTAGGTCCTCACCAACCCTGTTAGCTGTATGTCTTACATGTCCAGCAACTACATTATTCCTTTCATTCTAGGTGAAAAAGGAGGGAGGTAGCTCCCACCACTACCACCATATAAATTGCTAGTTCAGACTGGACTGTTACGTCCTATTCAGTTTCCCCTGCTCAGCACCCACAATGCAATGACATCAACGTGAGAGGTGACGGCATATTTTCTTTCATACATGCAAACAACTGCAGATGTTTGTCCCCTTATTGTCTGGCTGCATGCTTTATACCTCCTCCAAAGGGGGTGCCTGGCAGGGTAGTCCCCCAACTCCAGAGTCACTTCCCCTGAGAGAAGCGACTTGGGCACTGGTTACTCAAATCCCCACCAACTTGTCCAGCTCCAGCTGCTATACTGGAATGTGCTCTTACTGTGGCTTGCAGTGCTTTATCAGACAAGGAATAGTGATTTCAATGAAAGGCACTTTTTAACTCCACTGTAACTGCTGGTAGAAAGGGAGGTAGTTATTTTTACACATAAACCTCAAATTCCACCTAGAAAAACCATAGCTGGCTAGTTTGCAATTGTGAAAGGCTTAGTACACAATCAGATACTACAGAGATGTGTGCTTTGCTGGATGAAAAAGACAATTATAATCAAACAAATTATTCAACTATTCTAAAGGTTTTTGGGGTGGGATGATGCAAATCCAAACCTTATGAGAAAGTTGAAGCAAAAATCATGCTTACAATGTTGGCAAAAACACAAACACTGAACCCTTCACACACATCACACACAACACACACAGAACTTCTTATACTGAGGTAGTTACAACAAACCTCTCTGAACCTCGATGTCCTAAGCCACCAAACTGTAACACCTACCCTCACCAATAACCACAGGTATCAATATAATTCTATCATAGTCCACGTTTGTGTAAACGACCTGAGGCATACCTCACTGGACTATATGAAAAGAGACATTATGGATCTCTCTGAATGTGTGTCACAGACAGGAACATGCCTTGCACTGAGCAGCATTCTACCTTAACAGAGGATAGTGCCACAGTATGAACAGAAAATTATTGATTTTAATAATTGGCATTGTTTCTAGTGTCACTCCAGAGGAATCCAATATCTACCAGCATGGGAGAACATGGTTAACAGACTACTTTGCTTTGCCAAGGATGGTCTGCACCCCCCCCCCGGCTTTCTGATATTGGCTAAAACTTTATCCATCCTCTTACAGCCTTTTTTAGGCAATGTCAAAATGAAAAAAAACTACCAACATAACAAAGAAGGTGCTGCTTAATGTTAAAACCCTAAACAAGAAACTACACACCCTACAAGCTCTCATTACTCTGGAGAAAATAGACATTTGTGCAGTTACCAAGAATGGTTTAAATCTGCAGAAAGTACTTTCTCAGTGGAAGGATACAGTGCCTTACATGTATCTAGAACAGCAGCAGCACAGACAGAGTGTAAAGGTGGAGATGCCTCAATCTATTATAGCAGTAAATATAACTCTAGGTTGGTTACACAGATGATGCCCTGGAGTTCATCCAGGTCCAAGTCTCCACAGACAAGGTTCCCTACCATGTCCTGGCCAGCTACAGATCACCCTCTATGACCCAAAAAACTCATAACACTTGTCTAGACCTATTAGAGATGCTCACCATCCAAACAAATACCCTGTTCAAGGGACACTTTAACTACTCCTCTACAGAGTGGGGCAGTCTACACTGCCTCAAACGCACAGGCAAAGCATTTCCTGGACTTTATCAACACAAACACCCTGGACCAGATAGTGCACTCTCCATCCAAAGGATTAAACATATTGGACCTAGTACTCAGCAACTTGGGAGAGCATTGCAACACCCCCACCCCCAAGTCACATCCTCACAGGTAAAGTCAAACCATAAAGCCATCTCCCTCAAAATAAAAATGAACCTGGAAACCCAACTAAACCAATAACAGCTGGAACTATACTAAAGCAAACTGCATCATATTAAGTGACAGTTTGTCAAAATTCACAGCTCCCCCAAACCCAAAAACACAGCTACCTATGTAGAATTATTTACAGTAACCCTGCACAAACATGTAAATGGCTGCACTGAGGCTGCAGTAAGAATCCTGCCTTCTACTTCTGTAATGACAATTCATGTCTCTGAAACCTAAAAAGTCTTTGATCTCAAGAGGCATTGCAGGCATGTTAATATAGGAGCACCTGTGAGACACTGATGGTCTGCACAGCCGTCATCCTAAAGGTTTAAGCTGAAACCAGCTCTGAGGTAAGGGGCTGCAAAAGTGCATATCCAAGCCTAAAGTCACTGGACCCAGGGAGCCCAGAATTATCAAATAGGACAGTAATTAAACTTAGGATAACAGTAGATATTTGAAGGATCACTACTGCAGTAGCCTTAACTATATGGTTATATTTTGCCAAGGACAAAACAGCTGGCCAGCTTCCAGAGATTCAGGGCACCTTCCAAACACTTAAACCATCATCTGAGCTGACTAACAAGACTGGTTTGGGCACCAAACCTTCAGAGCTTTCATGTCAAGAGAGAGAGGGAGGCTGCACCCTGAAACAATAATGCTAGGAACAACAGAAAATAAGTATGCATCCGCTGACATAAACAACACTAATATATAAGAAGAATGGAGGGAGGGATTATGTACTACAGCAGATATATTTGAACATCTACTGTTATGGCAAGTTTAATTACATAACTATACTATGTTCATCATACAGAGCACTGCTGCAGTAGCCTTAGCTATATGGGTAGATTACTCTAGCTTATTACATTTGGCAGGTGGAAGGGGTCCAGGAGCCCCTGGTGAATGGTCCTAGCAAAACCTGATATAGACCTAGAGAAGGAATCAAGCTTGTAATATCTTGTAAAATATATATATATATATATATATATATATATATATATATATATATATATATATATATATATATATATATATATATATATATATAGGACCATGTTGCTGATTCTACAATACTTCTCAAAGCCAGCCCTTTCCAAAAAGCCACAGACGAAGCCAAAGTGTTGGTAGACAAAAGGTAATAGCCTGAGACAATAATTAACCATTTGGAAGTTGACTGTTTTGGTACAGATTGTCCCTTTTCTACCCTTCACAAAAAAATTAACAACTGTTCTGAAGTTCTAAAAGATTTAGTTTTATCAATATAGTACTTGATTTGTCTGTAGTCACCCATGGCCTGGATATCTCTTCTCCATGATTTTATAAGTTCAGGAAAGAAAATGGGGAGATAGATAACTTGGTTTGAAGTAAACTTGGATACTACTTTAGGCATAAAATAAGGATTAGTTCTCAAAAAACCCTGTCTCTGTGGAAAATGAGATAAGGTTGACTCACCATAAGAACTTGCAACTCAGACACTGTTCTTGCAATGGTCAGAGCAATCAGTAAAACAGTCTCCCCTGTTATGAACCTCAAGTCATCCAGATTAGTTCATTCAAGTGGAGCAAGTGTTAGCTTCTTTAACACAGAACTAACATCCCAAGGAGGGGCACCAGTTTTCCTGAATGCCTCTAGGCAAAACCCCTTTCAAAAATATTTTGACGTGAGAATGACGTGAAAGAGGTGGATCCATGGGCAGCCATGCTGAAATTGCCAATAAATGAACTTTAATGGATGAGTAAGAAAGGCAATAGGATAGTAAGTCATACAAACATTGTAAAAACCAAAGAACAACTAGCCCTCAGTGGCTGATGGTTATATTGTTGGCACCTAGAAGAAAACCTTTCCCATTTACTAATATATGTTTGTTTGTTTGTTTATTTTTTATTTTTTTGTTAGTAGTAGGTGTTCTTGTCATTAGTATCTAATGCATTTCCTCAGAAAACAGGTGCCTAAAGATAATTAAGACCCTATCATGCAGACAGTCAAAGCTGATTGGGGTAGGGGTGTATGAAGCACCCCCTATCTTGTGCCTTTGAGGAAGCTTGTGATAATTGCCCCTGGCCATTTCTGAAAGAAGACTAACCACAAAGATGAAACAACAAAAAAGCAAGATATATATATATATATATATATATATATATATATATATATATATAGAGTTTGAGGGATTCCTTCTGAATCTTCAGAAGTACTCTGGCTATCAGCAGAAAGGGTGGAAATGCATACAGTAGGATCCCTGTCAATGGAAAGGAAAACGCATCTACTTTCCGGCCCTTCTTGCTTGGAGTCCTTGAGCAGAATCTTGCCTGCTGATTGTTCAGAGAGAAGGCAATTATTTCTACTGAAGTAACTCCCCAGAGATGGATCAAATCTTGGAAGACCCCCAATCTAGTTTTCATTCATGAGCGTTTGCCCTTATCCTGCTCAACTTGTCTATCACACAAGTTTGCTTTGATAGAATGTAGGATGCCTGTAGAGTGAGACTGGGTTGTGAAGCTATATCCCAAGTTAACATTTCTAGTCTGCAAAGGGGGTACAACCTCTTTCTCCCTAGCTTGTTGATGGACCAGATGATTGTGATACTTACTGTCTGTAACAACTTCAAGAGATCCTGGGGACCAAAGACAATTCAGAGAAATGAGTGTTTCGATAAGGGCAAGCATCTCTGTAATATTTAGGTGTCTCACACACCATGAAACTTTCTCTGTCTTGAAACTACTCCCCAGGCAAAATCTGAAGTGTTTGTGGTGACTGACCGCTTTGGAGCAGGGAGGATGAAAGGGAGATCTGGATTTAGGGATATTTGCTGACTCCACCAAATGATTTCTTTTCTAATAAACCTCAGCATTGGGACTGGAAAAAAACAGTGTGTGTTGGTGCTGGGATGAAAGAGACTTTAGATACCACTGTAACTTTCTCATGTGAAGTCTTGCAGAGATATCATGAGAATCACAGATGCCATTGTTTATTTTGTTTTTGTTTTTTTTGCCAAAACTGGATGAGAGTTTAGAGAATTCCTTAGAAAATATGTAAAAAGAGTGCTGAACAATCATGGAGATTCCCTGTGTCAGCTTATCCCTTTCATCACTCTTTTTGATAACCTCTGGAGCAGAGGAAGGAAAAACTGAATCTTTATCTAAAGGAGAATTTAAAATCTTATTTTTCATTTCTTCTGGGAAGTAATGAGAATGCAGCCAGACAAACCTCCTCAAAATAGTAACAGTGGTCATAGCCCTCAAAGTAATATCAACGGAGTCATATGCACACTGTAAATGATGAGTTGTGTCTTGTACAATGGAAGAGCTAAATTATTTAAGGCAGATTTCTTCTAATAAGAAGAAACTGCAGACAAAGCATTGATCATTCTTTCATAATTAGTCAGAATAAACTTTAACATATGAGCCAGAGAATTCAAAATTCTGAAAATCAAAGTTTTAGAAGCATACACTTTTTCCCATACTTCTCAATAATCTTCCCATCTTTGTTATAAACAGTAGGATTGTAACTAACAAAATGTTTAGTAGCGGTAGAATTAACTAAAGCTATACCTGCTGGGTCAGGTTTGGGAATAGTGTATAAAAATTAAAAGATTGAGGAACTTTATATACAGTCTATCTTTTTAAGGACAGCAGACTGACTATCAGGTAAATTGCAGACAGTGACACACATACATCCTCAAAAGCTAATAAAAATTGAGGAATTGGTGAACGTTCTTGAAAATCCTTCCTTAACAGCTCATTGTATTTTCTGAATAACTGGGAAATCTCAGCATTCTCACACTGAAAACACTGGCATATTCTGGAAATAGTCTTAGAGAAAGAGAAACCCTCAAAGGGAGAATCAGAAACTGAGCTCTTCTCAGAGTCTGAATCAGAAAACTGAGGAGAAAGCCCTTCATTTGTCCCTTCTTCTTCCTGTCCAGATTCTGAATCGTGAATCTTTTCAGGAAAAGAGGCATCCCTCTTTCTTTTACCAGAAGACACCTTATAAGAAGGCTCAATAGCCTGACTTACTCGCTGAGCCAGACCCAGTAAGCTACTTTCATCTAAAAACATTTGTGGAGGAGTAGATACATGTCTAGTTTTCTGTTTTTTTTTTTTTTTTTTTAACAGGAAAAAAAATGGGTCCAACAGTATTATTAATGGCAGCAGGTTCCCCAGAGATGGCCACTACATACTGACCAAACAGGAAAGTCTACCCTGCTCCCTTTCCCAGGACCTGCAAGAGTGGCTTTCCATTGCCCATTGAGGGGACCCCAAAAGCCACAGAGGTTGTGAGTAACCTCAGGTCCATAGTGGCTGTAGGTACTACATAACAGGGATCTGGGATAAAAGATGAGTAGTCTGAGGAAAAAGCTATGACCACAGCAGTCTCACCTACCTGCAGCAGAGGCAAACTGCTAGCCTGCTGTTGTTGCAAAGGCTGTTTGTTTAACTTTCTCTTTGTTGCTGGAAGAGGGACTGATCGTGAATCTGGTAAGTAGTTTATTATTACACAGTCAAGCTGAAAAATGGTGCCTTTTTACCAGGAAAGTCAAGCAACAAAAAAGATACAAATTTAAAGTCTTTAAAAGTCACATTTTCACACAAAACACACGTTAAAACACTTTGCCAACCCAAAAAGGAAAATAAGCACAACTTCCCAAAGAAAAAAAACTATCTTCAATTACTTCAAACAACTTTAAATTGACAGGAAAAATGAGATTACATTTAAAAGGACAATTAAGTCTTGAGACAGTTCATTAAAGCACAAACTTCTACCTAAAAAATTACTTTCCTAAACAGGAAAGTATAATAAAAAAAGAATATTTTAATGCGGAAGGTTTTCCCCCAAAAGGGAACTCATCAGCCTAGCAAAGGAATAGCACAAGTTGACCTTCAATCCTCAAATGCTCTCAGAGGATTGTTGTCTTCAATGGCAGGAAAGCTGTGGAGCCTTGGCACCTCCAAACCTTTCTTTTTATCACCTCAGCTTGAGCTGACTGATGAGATGTGTGGAAGATGCATACTCATGTATACAATATGTTACAATTCTTATCTAACCAGTGTTCATGACATCACCCTGCAATGTGCACTGCCTTGTCTGTGATGGTTTTTCCTTTTGTATTTAACAGCATCATCAATGGTAGACACAATCACTCTGATGAAGTCTATCTATATTTGAATGTAGGTGAAATGAAAGCTTTGAATGTAGGTGAAAGTGCTCAGTTTTATTTTTATTTCATTCGTTCTATTAAATGGTTGGTTGCAGTATTGTGGTTTGGTCCTTTTTTCATTTTGTTTTTTAAAACCTGTATTAAGTTTGGATTTTTATCAGAGAAACAGTGCTCAATTGCTTGAAAATATTTCAGATAAAATTACAAGAGTACATGTTTTGGTTGTTCCTAGGTTGGAAAATCATTATGGTAATACTGTAGTAGTACTTGGAGACTTTAAAAATATTTTTGAAGGCCACATCTGCTAAACAATGTGAGAATTCATATTGATCTTGTTATGCTTGATGAATAACTATTTCTAATTTGATGAGAAAATTCACCCTTTGCTCCAGGTTGGCTTTATCTAACAGGATCTACAAATCACATATTTGAACATCAAGTTGTGCATATCTTCCTTATAGAGATGATTTACTGTTCATATACAAAGGACACCTAAGGTGCTAAAGAGTTTGTACAGAGTTGATACATGAGGTATCTAATAAGACATTTGTTTTTGCTTTTGTAGGCTTTATGGATACAAAGACAATAACTTATTTGGTTATAACTTTGTTTGGGAAATATATAACTATTTTACATTTACACAGTTCTGGTTGCTATCCTTCCCGTCTCTTGACTTCCTCGCCTTATAGAGAATTTCTTAGAATAATGCCACTGTGCTCAAATAAGAATGCATTTTTATGACTCAGTTGTAATAAAAAGGAATTTTTTTACAGTGTGCATATATTCCACAAGATGTGCAAGCTGCCTATTAAAAAGCAGCACAGCTTTTAGACAATACTGAAGGTAAAGGGACGTTTGGACATAAAGAAAGGAATGCCATGAGAGAAAATAATAGAAAAAAAAGATTTATTTTGCTATTCGGTACAATCCACTGTCGCAAGAAGTGGCAAGAATGGTTAAGACAGCTTGGAGGTTAGGGAATGTTGTTCCAAAGAGACATCGTTTAATACATTTCTGGAAAGGGCTATAAGACTCTATTTTTATAAGCAAAAAAACGTTAAGAGACTCGCTATTAGTTATACAATGAATTCTAGTGAAGTTTTGATGGTGAGCAGACTGGCTCCGAGGGATACATTCCATTATAAAGACTGTTCATTTTGTCCTATGACTGTCCCCTTTTTCTCTATTATTAATGACTATAAAACTGATACAGTAAGAATTATACACGCCATGCTTAAGTGATGTTATATGCCCTCAAATGCACTTGGAATTTATTTTATAAGAGAAAGAAAAAGGAGTTTTTAAATAGTTTATAAACAAAGGGATTATGTTTTGATCTAGTGATGTAATTGACTACTATTGACTACTATCTAAAGGGTGTAGGCAGGGGGGCTACTTAAATATACCAACTCCGAGACCGCACTACATTGAGGTAAACGGAAATCTCCCCTTATGGACATTTCCGTTTACCCATTCGATGTTCTGCCCTTTCAACATTCTCAATGTGACAATATCAAATTCGATATTGTCAGCATTCGAGATGCTGATATACACTCAAACTGGAATGCCGACAGAGATACCTTACTGAAAGAATACAAGGCCCTCAAATGCACTTGTGATTTATTTTATATGACAAACAAAAAAAGAGTTTTTAAATAGCTTATAAACAAAGGGATTGTGTCCAGATCTAAGGATGTCATTGTCCCCCTTTATTCAGCCCTTATTAGGCCATTCATTGAAAATAATGCCCCCTTTGGCATGTATCTGTCCAGGTACAAACAACAACTGGAATGCCCACAGAGATACCTTTCTGAAAGGATACAAGGCCTAAACAACATGTCCTACACTGACTGACTCAAAGCCCTGTCACTATACTCTGTATCCCACAGAGTACTAAGAGGTGACCTGTGTCTGGCATTCAAAGCATCTTCCTACCCATTACTGATGGATTTACTGAACATAACTAAGCCAAATCGCATCTGAAATACACAGTCTAGAGATCTAAGCATCTTCTGTAACATCTACAAAATGGTTGTGAGGGACAGGTCTATTTTGTAGAGGATACTGCTGCTATGGAACAGACTCCCCATCCACTTAAAACATTCATCCCTGTCCATTTTCAAGTGCAACTTAGATCTGTGGATGGGAAACAGAAAATTTACTCCAGGCTGCCTGCTGTACTACTGCTGGACAAATGCAGCTCCTAAATTCTTTATCCCATGCATGAATCCCTTCAAATTATCTATGGTATGATCCCAGTTACTCTCCTGAGGGGTAATATATAACTATTGACCATGGGACAAGATAAGTTATTTCTAGAACAAAAAGGGAAATTGTCTAAAATGGCTTGCAAGGGCAGCTAGACTAGTACTTATCTATGAGTTCAAAATGTAACATTCAAAAACACATGACGGATACTAGGAATAACAAATATAGTCAATGTAGTGGCTGTTATTTTTGCAGAAAGATGTGGAAGCTGTTGTGACACTCAAAATATCTATTTTGGAAGAAGCATATGTCAATATTAAACGTGGTAAAAGACTGAAACAAGTATCAGAATATAAGGAACTTATTTTATTATAAAATATATCACTTTGGCTCCTTTTGGTCTTAATTTAAAGTGTAATTGGAAAGCTTTAATTATTTGATTGTTGATTTTTTTCTAACTAGTCCTGTAATTTATTGGTGTGGTTTTATCCTTCCTGAAAGGCAGCAGCTGAGGCACTAGGCGGAGTAAGTTTAACCTATTGTGTGGCACAATATTTTATTGCAACCAAATATCTATGTTCATTTTGCACTGCTGTTTATGTATGGGAAAATGTTGTGCTTATTTTGAAAATCTCATAGGAGTAATAGTGCAGGACTGTAAGTTTGGCTGTTCTACCAGGTTTGTGGAAGCTGTTGACATTGGTGGGTGTCATCAGCAGGTGTGGCGCAATTGCACATTTACTCTATGAGTTTAGAAGGGCTGTGCTTAAATATTATAGGCATTCAATGTGTGATTATGTCAATAAGGTAGAAGCATTTAACTTTTTGACGATATTTGCCTGCATCAACAAATCATATACTCATAAATATATACATATAAAATATGACTATGTATGAACAATGTGCATGTGTGTTTATATAGAGATGCTTTCTGTCAGAAGTGTCTGACCTATAAATGCAAGTCATGTAACTTCAAACAGAAAACTGTAAACAGAAGCTACTACAGCAAAAACTGAAACAAATTAATATCATTAAAGCACGTTTTGCAGGGGGCTTGGCCTCGCTACACTCCCTCATATGTGGGGTTATACCCCCAACACATTCCTGATATTTATATATACCAACTACAAGACTGCCATACCTTGGAGTAAAGGTAATACTCCAAGGTCAATAAAAAATACACACTTGCCAAAAACCACAAAGGAGATAACTGAAAAAGTTTTTTAGTGCTTTTGTTCTTTTAAAACAAAACATCAGAAAATGCTTAATAATCCAAAGTACTACAAACTCTAAGTATCCTTGTGCTTACAGTTACAATAATCCTAACTACAAGTTTTGCACTTCTGCCATGGGTAAGTGCATGCTTAAGCACTCATGCACATGTACACATATCCATATCTACACACACAATACATACAGTCATCTATAACATACTGCTGGCATGGTCTATCCAGAGCTGCTTTCGCCCTATACCCACTGCTTGCTGGGATAGTTCTGGCTCACTGCAGCCCTACCCTGAAAGTATTTATTCAAATACAGATGGTGTCTGTTTTTCTCTATCTTTTTTTTGCCTCCATAACTGCTGACAAACAAATTTCCCCCAAATGCATCCTGAACCCAATTGCTATCCTATACTAGGTATCCCTATCACAGAAGCAAGAACCAACCAGAGAAGTCATTAGTCAAGCAACCAAGAAGGTGGTCTGTTCCCTCATTCGAGCAATGCGATCTCTTCTGTTAAGACCCCCAAATGCATGCTTTTGCACACAACCTCCAAAGGATATTGTCACCAACTTCCTTCACAAAGCTCATATCCCTGGCACTGGCTATTTTGGTATCAGTCAATCCCCTGCTGGCTTATCTGAATCACTGCTTATTCCCTCCAGGATGGGTGAGATGGCAGCAGTCACTCACTCCCCATCCTCTACCATCAGGCTCTTCAAGCACCCAAATCACTAGTCAAACTCAGGCTGCCTGGGTGGTTATAATTAGGGCTGTATCCCTGTACACCATGCAACCAAGTATTTTGTGTGTGTGTGTGTGTGTGTGTGTGTGTGTGTGTGTGTGTGTGTGTGTGTGTGTGTGTGTGTGTGCATTACTTATATAAGTTGTAAGCACATACATTGAAAATACCATAAATACATAAATATGCATCTTGCAAGTACAGTTTTCATAGTTACTTCGTGATATACATACTATTGCCTTTATGGAATGCCTAAAAACAGGAGTAATAGGTTTTAAAACACAAGCAACTGCTGTACTTATAATCTTACCTCCCCATTTCATTCATTCATTCGGCTTTCACTTGTCTTTTAGAGAAAAAAAAAATGAAAATGTATTATTTGCACATAAAACGTGTTTCTATCAAAAGAGGGGAAAAAGTATCTGATTAATGGAAATCATGTACCGATTTATTTTGTCAGCTGTATGTATCTCAACATTTTTTTAAAAAGGAACTGCTACTAGCAGGTAATAAATCCTGGGTATTATGTGTGAATTCTGGTATAAGGTCATTAGTAAACTATCAGAAAACAACACAGCAGAGGGTCCACCAGGAAAAAAAAGACTAGTAATTCAGGACAACTGTGACCAATGACCTCCTAAAAGTCAAGATAACTGGTCAAGCTGACACAATAATGAGGACCATATGTGTCACATATCACATGCTGTATCTTATAACTTCAAAAAGGTCTGCTATAGCTAATATTAAAATGCAGTGCCTTTTTTATCGTAGGTAAGGAAAATAGGAATTACTGAAGGGCAACAAGAAACATGCATTTCCTAAATGTCAGGATCAATATTTACATATTACCTTAGTAAATTCATAATCATATATGTAAAACAAAGAGCACTGTACTCATCCTTATGCATGAATCATGATTATTATATATTACAGTGACACCACCCTCCCTTTCTACCTGCCTTAACTTCATTTAGTTAAAAAACATAAAAATAACCAGTTTAATCATGGTTTATATTCCTTAAAAGTTAAGATTGTAATCTGAGATGATTCTACTCTTAATGATACTGAAATGTGTGAAAGTGTTTTAAATTGCTCTGGGTCTCTGAGAAGTTGCTAACAAATAACTTTATAAATTGCAGAT
This sequence comes from Protopterus annectens, assembly GCF_019279795.1. Taxonomy (NCBI): domain Eukaryota; kingdom Metazoa; phylum Chordata; order Ceratodontiformes; family Protopteridae; genus Protopterus; species Protopterus annectens. The sequence continues at coordinate 777,408,390 of NC_056741.1, forward strand.
GCAGTCAAATGGTACGGTTACTGATGACAAAGCATCCTAACAGAATTAAATGCATCAGAAGGAAGGTAATTTAATGAAAGCTAGGGCTTTAGAATGTGCAGTCATACTTTATAGGATAATATAAGCTATGTTTCCAAGTATTTTAAAGAATTTAGAACTATATATTTAATTCAAATACCAAGCTTTTTCTTTTTCAGCTATATAGATGAAGTATGCAACTACAATTCATACCAGTAAATTCAAAAGAATGTTAGCACTACATGAGTTTATTAAACTAGGAACACTTTGAAGCTTAGATGAAAACACTGAGAAACCAACAGTTTTTGCCAGCTGGTGCCAAAAGGCCCAATTAACGCCTCTACACAGTACAGGACTTACTTTACATTTATACTTTGCATGAATCAAAACACGGCACTAGAACTTCTTTTTTCAGTATAAAATTCTTCACCTAATGAACTGCCCCATACTTTAATCACTACCTTTAGAATGCTGCGGCCTACCAACAAAAGATGTGAAAATCAACAGTGTGGTAGGGCTTTTAGGAAACGTATGAACAATTGAAACACAAGCTGTTCATAATATGAACTTTTCTTTTAGGTTAAACTAGGTGTGCATTAATAAGCAAACTAGCAATATGCACACATACAAATATTTATGTATCTATACCTATATCATACTGTGTTAAATTGTTAATTACATAGCATTGCAAAAACTATAAATGCTGACTGGATGTATTTTTCCTTTATGATCTCTGTTCATTTAGCGACCTTTACATTCTTTGATATCTTTAGAGCTTTTGTCTATTAAACTATTTCACACAGGCATTTTTCTTTTACTCTGAGGAGGTGTGAATTATGAATGAAAAACTACATGAGTGTGGATAAGCAAAACCTCCAAGCCCCACTGCTTTTATTTTGTTTTACTTTAGTGTTGTTTATTACTGATATTTTTACAGTCACTATATTTGAACATCGTTTTTTCAGTTTTTTTGTGCTTTCTATCTTCTGATTTCTACCATACATGACTGTCCATCTTTTGCTGTTCATGACTGAAGAATAATCTGTGGAAATAACCTTCAAGAATGCAGAAGCCTGAACAAGTGTAACTTGGCAAACATCAAGGCAAGGTGGCTCACTACACAGCATGCTTTTCTTACATCTGGATCTCAAGCTTAGCACTTTTAAGAAAGCAAAAGCTACGATCATAAATGCTGATGATGTCTGCATCATCAGAGGTCCTCTTGACTGACTTTGAATCTGAATCTTGATGGAAACTTCAATTCAACCAATACTGAGGAGTAGCTCTGTGTTCTACACTTAAAAAACATTTGATTAACACATTATCCAGATGTTAATATTCAAAGCTGTCTTACTGAAAAGGTTAAATTTTAGACTTGCTAGTTAGCACATAACCAGAATGGTGCTCACAATTGATATAAATACTCACTCTCAGATCATAAAAGGCAGTTACCAGTAGCCAGTCACATCTTATAAAACATATTAAAAGTAATTGCACATCACATGTGACAACAGTTGTGCATTAATGTCTTTTCCGCAACACTGAACATCTGAACAAATGGATAAAAGTATTAAGATAGATACATCGAACAATAAAGAATGATACGATACATCACAGAAGACATACAGACCTTTGATGATAGCCTCAGCGGTGGTTTAGAGGAATAAAGCCCTAACCCAGATGACTGGATTCTGATTGGTGACAAAAGAGCTTGACGGTGTAGACAGGGGGGAGTAGGTGTGCTTATCCTGTGGGAAGGTGAATGCCAGTGTTTTTCTAGTGGAGCTCTGGTAGAGTCCAGAGTTCAGAAAGTAGATAGCAAGCTGGGGGAGGTGGGGGGACAAGAGCAGGCATGCTCCCCATAACACCATGGTGGGGCATGTGCTCTACCTACTACTAACCACTGCCACCCAAGCCTAACAGTGATGTTAGCATGCAGAACAGAGATGAAGGGCTAATGAAAAACACCATTTCCCAAGATAAAACTGCCATTCCCAAATGCTCAGTTCTCACCTCCAAGATTAGCATAAGTAAATATTCCATAAATTGGTTCAGACTAGAAGGAATGAGAAAAAAAGGCAGTACAGCAGTGGAAAGGAAGCTAGACGGCCAGGAGCTGTTGGATAAAAAAAGTTTGACAATATTCTGTATTTATCCAAGCTTCTGCATTTCCAAATCTCAGAAACAACACATACTTATTGAAAATCATTGCATTTCATTTAGCAATTTAAGTATATATGACATTTAAGTTGTAAACAGTTAAAAATTGTAGCAAATTTACTTTCGAAAGAGAACTTCTTGCATCTGAAAGTGGTCAGCAATGACTTGGCTGCTGAAAATCAGACTGAAGAAGAATGCCTTCAGTTCTAGTAAAACATTTGTCTGTTTGATACCAAATTAAATAAAGCAGCTGAGTGCTTTCAGGTGCATCGCTCTGTAAAGGATGACAAGTGAGGCATTCATAGTAACTTCATGAGGGGTTGCTTTTTCTACTGATATGAAATTACACACATATTTGGTAAAAAATAAAAAAGCTAAAATGTAAATAAATTAATAAATATAAATGCTTATTTACACTTGCTTGGTAAAATGTAAATAAGCAAAATGCAAAAATATGAATAAGTAAAATATGTAATTGTGCTTCCTCTGTTCTCATTTGTCTGTCTGTCAGTGAATCAAATATGCATGAGAAAGATATGAAGCTGCAGAACCTTGATCAATTCATAGATGCTTAAACAGCTTGATGGTTACAGCAACTGGAATGCTGGTCTGGTGTGTCTGCATTTGAATAATAGTTGAAGTATGCACTACTTTAGACTAAGGGCTTTGCTTCCAAATGTTTATTACTGATACAGCAACTTGAGTCCTGCTTCACAAAGCTTGTAGATGCACTCTCATTCACCTTCTTTATCTGACTACTTGTATACTGAGTTTGGGGGAAGGAAGGTGTTCCTACATTTAATTCTCTACAAACTTTATATGCAGCCTTGACCATAGGTTAAAAAAGGGGTGTGGAGGACTAGTCCATTTACTTGGCACAAATAACTAAAACGTAAATGAACAAATAAATATAAATTGATACATACTCCTCTGTTCTTATATATATATATATATATATATATATACATACAGAGATATGTATCAGCATAACATTAACAGCTATGTTCCACTACATTGACATACATATTATATGAATACAACAATATAGACTATATAAACCACTGGAAAAACTTGTGCATTAGAAAAATAAACACCCAAAGTGCACATACACAAATGGCAACAAAATAAAAATATATACTTTATATGGGAAGAAGCTCGGCTCTAAACCCCATCCCCCCCACCCCGCACATGTAGATCAATGCCATGGTCTTGCAACCTTAACAAAATAGCAATTACATACAAAATGCTATACCACAACCACCACTTTCTGCATCTCCTGTTTTGGTGCTCTGCAGTGCCTTTGGACTTTTTGATACAAAATGTTACACTTGAGCAAAACAGGTTTGACTATACCACTATTGAACAACAAATAATCTGGATGAGTTGTAAAACCCTGCACACCTGCTGATAAAATAAATATTTGATAAACTGCCCTGCAACCAGACCGATAATGAAATGAATCTGAAATAATTGCTCTACCCCAGTACACAATTCAAAATAAAAATATATGTGCAGGTGGCAGGTGTGATACATGTGTGCAGATTAGATATATATATATATATATATATATATATATATATATATATAATGCGGTATAATGCGGTTGCTGCTCACTTGGTCAGCACTCTTTCATGTGATGCAAGTGATCTACTGTACATTTTGAGTGAAGGCCAGTGGTGCAAATTCTGTTTTCAATGACTTCTGGATGGTTGACAAAGGTAAGTTCTGGGCCTGGGAGTTTGTATGTGAGTGTGTGTGTGTGTGTGTGTGTGTGTGTGTGTGTGTGTGTGTGTGTGTGTGTGTGTGTGTGTGTTTTGGGTGAGTGTGTGTGTGTATGTGTTTTAGGATTAGGGTAAGTGTTAGGTAAGTGTATTGATTTTGTATCTGTGCAAGTCTGAGTGTTTTAGGGTTAGGGCTAAGTAAAGGGAAAGATTTTATGTGTGCATGGTTAAGGACTAAGGTGAGATTAGTTTAGGTGATAGATTTATTGTGTGTGTGTGGGGGTGGGGTGGGGGTGGGGGGTTGTGCAAGGTTAAGTGTCCAAAGTGTCTTGTTTAGTGGTAATGTTATGGAAAGGGATTATTTTAAGGTAAGCTGCATGTTAGGGCTACAGACAGGGGGCATGGTTAGGGTTAGCATACATTACTATGGTGGGACAGGGGGCCAAGCCTTTGTGCCTGCATGGGGTTTTACTGGGTTCTCCAGTTTCACCAACATCCCATAGGATTGTGTAGGTAAAATGGCAGCCCTCCACATTGCCTGAAGATATGCATGCAGTATTTGTGCATGTTAAAAGGTGTTGGCACCCTGTCCAAGACTGGTGTCTTTGATTTGCATACACATATATCAATTTGATATGCTAGCAGTCAACCACAGATAAATGGTGTGGAGAAACATGTCTGGAACACTGTGTAAATAGTTGTTATCTACTGGACTGGTGCATCAACAAAATTTTACCAAAACACTTTGTATATTATTTGAAGCCTATCATTTGCTTGAGCTACACTCGAAGTGTCATCAAAGCTACCAAAATTCCCCTAAACTCACCATATTTTCATCACTCTCAGAAATATAAAGTTCAAGCACTGCATGTGGAAAACAGAGAAACCTACACAACTCCAAAAGAACCAAGTCCATCTAAAACAAACTCCACAAACCCAAATATATACTTTGTTTATAAAAGAAAAGGTAAACTCAAACAAAAATAACTGAAACAGAGGCTGCATTTCCCACTTGCTGCAATGTAAATTCATATACTGTAAACCCAAAATCCACAGATACATCACCAAAAAGCAACACTGACAACCTAAACAAAAGATTATTGAATTAAAAGTTGTTAAGCTTAGAATAAAAAAGGCAAAAGAACAAAAAAAAATTAATAAAACAATGACAACTAGCCAAACAGAAAACATCATTAATAATAAAATCAACCTAACAATATAAAACAGAAATAACATAATTAACAGTATAATAAAACTTTAACAGTAACAAATCCAAATACACACCTCACTAATGAATTGCATTACAAAATGACACTCCAAAAACATTAAACTATATCAAAATATCTCAGCAACTACTGGGGAAAAACAACCACAAAATACTCCATTCATAAAAAATATATGCAAGCTGCTTAAACATCTATTCAAGAGAAACCTAAGCAATTAATGTAGTTTCACTTGAAACCAATAAAAATCATAACTGTAACCTACAAAAAAGCACTAGTGACATGTGATTTGTGGCATACATGCATTACCTTGTACTCTAGATTTAGACAACTCAGCTCATGAGTTGAGGGAACACACAATATTACATATGTACATGGGCATGTGTGTGTGTGTGTGTGTGTGTGTGTGTGTGTGTGTGTGTGTGTGTGTGTGAGAGAGAGTGTGTATGGTGTGAGATTTTGACTGAATATTGGTTGTGTGGATCTTGCAGTTCTGGTACTTATGGTGTACTGTGGTTAGTTTACTTAGTAGGCAGTGAGTGCTACTTGAAAGCCATGCACTTCCCTTTGTGATCTGTAATGATCTGGGGTTTCAGCACTGCTGTGGGCTGTGCTTTTGGTCAGCAGTGTTATGATGGTGAAGGCCAGCAACTTGATATATATCATACTGATCATACTAATAGACACACACACACATACACACACGAGAATACTCATGAATGGGAAAACGGGACATCCATTGTTGTGAATTTAGCCACTTGATAAGTAAAATATACTGTGCGAGGAAAATAAGACTTTTGGAACATTCAGCAAATACTAGAGAGAGAGATGGACAGATGCAGAAAGAATACAGTAGGGTTTTCCTAAACATCATATAACTATAGTAAACATATAGTACCATTTATAACATGGCTAAGCATTCAAAAGCCCCTCTGTCTTTCCATCCTTTCTAGTCTGTAAATCTTATGTTAAACTTCCACCACCATCTTATTTTCCCATCTGTGATGCCTGATGTTGCACACTTGAAAAATGGAATTTCTGTCTATAATTACTCTAGTGATCCCTCAACAAAAGGGGAAGTAATGCTTTAAGTTAAATTTCAGTCTTGTGTGGTTTGCTTGCATTTGGAACATTTTTGTTTTCTCTTGCGAAAAGGGTAATTGCAGTGTTTTAGGCACTGATTTGCTAGTAGCTAGTTAACAATAAGTTTCTTTTGGCTGTTTTTCTCTCTGACCATAATTTCTGCTGTATCACGTGGCCTAGGGTTACCACCTGTCCCACTTTGTGAGGGACAATCCCTCTTTGGGCAGTTGTGTCCTGCAAAAAAAAATTGTAAAAATCACAAATGTCCTGAGATTTTAGGGCAAAATTATTTCCTATATTATATGTAATAGTTACATAAAACAGTTATTCTGTATCTGAAGCACCTACATGTTATATGAAACAGAATAAGCAAATAAAATGCTAAAAGAATAAGCTTTTATTTAGGCAAAAAAGTGAAGTTATGTCCTTTGTACAGGCCGTGGGTATGTTTCAGCCTGAAAAATCTGCTGTTTGTACCAAAAATGTCCCACTTTGGGCATTTGAAAAGGTGGCAGCCCTAACGTGGCCTAATGGTTGCTTGAGCTGAGCTTACCGATGTGCATTTGAGCAACAAGATTTCTGGCTGTGAATACAGATCTCTCAATACCAGGGAAGTGACTTTTAAGTTAAACTTGAGAGTTGTGTGCCCTACATGCTAGTACTTTTTCTTTTATGTATGTAACTCTTGTTTGCTGGTTTCTCTTCTGTGAGGAGGGAAACTGTTAACAATGAAAATTTATGCTGTCTGTTCTGTCAAGCTACAATTTGTGCTGTGTTGTGCAGCCTAGCAGTTGTTAGAGGTGAACAGAGCACAAGACTGCAGAAATCTATACTATAAAGTATCAAGTGAGCACATGTTTTTACCATCCTGTTTAATAACACTTAAAATTTACTCTCCTGTAAAAAGAAATTGCAGTTCCTTATATTCTTTGGAATTATTTTTACTGTATTTGCAGAGCCGGACCATGGTCACATGGGGCACTAGGCAGGGTAATGGATCAGGGCACCACCCCAACAGCACCCCCACAGCCATTCCTGTGTGTTAATGTTGCAAATTACTTGCTATTTCTCCCCAGTTACCATAAACACTGTGAAAACCTGTCAGTGGTGCATACTATTTTCTTTGTTACTTCTACAATGATTAGAGATATTTACAACTTTTTATTTCAGATTTTATACTACAAACACTAATAGCCATTTGCAAAACAAAATACAGTTTCACAATGAAAACAGACTTAGCATGGACAGTCAGCTTCTCTGCCCTTGAAACTCACATTCATTGAAATGGCACTGAAAGCCACATTCAAAGAAAATGCATCTGGTAGATTAAGTTTGACATTTCAAACCATAGGCCCCTTGCACATATTTTGTGGACCAAGCATACATGCATGTGTTCTTTGATGCACCATCCTGACTGTATTAAATTATATTCCTTGTATAATACAGCCTCACTTGTTAGTGTGTATTTTAAATTTGTAAGTATGAACATTTTTGCAGTAAGCAGTGAAACAAAACTTATGAACCAATGATGACAAAACTATCCATTACAGAATATTCCAAACGCAAAAGGCCACTCAAACTTCAGTCATTACAATGAACTATCAATCAACATGCACAGTCTCTGTAGAAGTACAAGTCATCTGAATAATGCCAAATTAAAAACAGATATATAGCTAATGAAGAGGTTGCTGCTAGCAAACAACTTTACATTTCAGTGTTTCATATATAAATTAAGTGCCTGCTGCCCTTGAAGAATAAACTGCCCATGTTACATTAAAAAAAAAAGTGGTAAGCAGGTATTACTGCAATAGGGAATGACTGGCAACAGGTTCATAATTACTAGGCATCTCATCTAAAGTAGGATACACTCAGGAGTGCAGCACCCCCAACCCCCTTTAACGGTGGCCTGCAACATCAGTACTCCATCTACAAAGAGTGGAAGCAGAACCCACATCCTACCTGTTGTGCTACTAACACAGCTTTTCAAATTTATAGCATAAATACTGATGATGTCCATTCACTACACAAAAACTTACATGAACAACAGTAAACTTCTCTTCCTTTGAAAGTCAACACTGCTTAAAAATGCACAGAAACTCAGCATTCTTTGAAAATGTATAGAAAATCAACACTCCTTGAAAATACACTGAAACTCAACAGTCCATGAAATGCACTTGCTGATGACAGTTTGCTAGCTGCTGTAGAGGATTCAGGCTCTAGGGTCCTGCATTCAAGGTAAAGGGTTTGAGCCTGAATGAGTTAACCAACTTGCCACCCCTAACTGGGACATTTTACAGACATACCACCCTATACCTCTGTAATGACCCATTCTCCACATTTGTCTTTAATGGCAACAGCAATTTTCCATATAAAGTCAATACTCATCTCTTACAAATCACATGCTCTGTTCTAATGTTTAAATGTGCATACATCGTTCTAGAGATGCATGAACAGATGCTAGCTACTAAGGACACACTCTGCAAGACTCCTTAAGAAATGTAATGCGCGCAGAGTGCATTCGTAAAGAAGAAATGTAAATTTTGTGAAAGCCCCCTGGCTATTCGGCCCCCCGGCTAGTGTTCCTCCCCAAAAAAGTCAGTGGGCCCTAGGTGACTGCCTAGGTTATCGACTGCTGGATCCAGCTGTCTGTGTTTGTATTCTTAGCAATTATCGAATGTAATTATTGTGGTATATTCCTTGTAATTATTTTCACTGTGCTCAGTCACTGCCCTCAAGACTCCTTAAGAAATGTAATGCGCGCAGAGTGCATCTGTAAAGAAGAAATGTAAATTTTGTGAAAGCCCCCTGGCTATTGGGCCCCCTGGCTAGTGTCCCCCCCCAAAAAAAGTCAGTGGGCCCTAGGTGACTGCCTAGGTTATCGACTGCTGAATCCAGCTGTCTGTGTTTGTATTCTTAGCAATTGTCGAATGTAATTATTGTGGTATATTCCTTGTAATTATTTTCACTGTGCTCAGTCACGTTTAGCACCTGTGCTGTTGGTTTATGCCACTTGTCATTTGTTTTATGTGTTGGCGTAATTTTGTTATACCTAAGTCAGCTTTTTGCACTTATATTTGTAAAACTGTCTGCTAAATTGTTTAGCTTACTACACTTTGAATATTTTTACTATGCAATTGATGCATCACACTGTCTTTGTTAGACTGAGGTAACCAGGTCTGAAATTTAAAATTGTTTGCCTGCATTTCTTGCATAATCTGTGTGACAATCGAACCTGCATTGTACATGCCTGTTGTGGTACTGTAGCATGCAGTTTTTTCAACTGTTGCCTTATCTTACTAGGAAATGCTGTACTACACCAATAAATTATTGCACTATTACTGACAACTAACCCTACATTTTTTAATATTTTTTCCTGCATTTTTGCACAGTTTGGCAAACCCAAGCCTGTATTTTTAAATTCTACTTGACTTTATTATACACATTGTTGTATAGTTGAACTGTGTCTTTGAATTACTGGACTTTCAAACACTGTAAGTAGGTCATTCTATAGCATATTACAGCATTGTATAACACATTATTTTTATACTCCATAGCACTTTGTAACCATTACTTCCACACATATTACTGTAAAAAGAGCATTATACAGCTCATAGTCATGCTCCTTCAACGGAACACTGACTACCACATAATAGCTGCTGACTCACCTAAACAAGAAACACTAAAAGCAAAGAAAAAAGGAAGTAAAAAGTGTAGCTAGTAATTATTATAACCAAAGTAATAACCAAAGGTTGGTGCTTTACATCCTGTCTCATCTTGCCCTCAAACACTGGATACGTTAACTTACTTTATATCTTGCACAACCTTTTGCATTATGGCATAGCACTACGTTGTCACCTCCTGTGCCACAAGGCAGTATAGCAACTCTCTTATGTTTACCAACTACCTGATGCTACATCTTACCAACACCATAAACTACAAGAGATATAATTACTTACTCAGTCTGGTAAAACAATTGTATCAGGCTAAGCACCTCACTTCCACAACATTACATCATGCCATTACATACCAAAAGATCTATAACTTATGCCAAAGCTATTAAAAAGAACCTACTGAAGCCTGCTACAGTCTGCATTAGAAAATCTCAGCCTAAAGTACATGGTGCATCTTCTAGTCTCACATTCCCCTGCATCAAACTTGCACAAAGCTCCCAAGCTAGTTACCATGGGGGGGGTAAGAAAAGCCATCAAAGCCTGCTACCACCCAGGGAAATTTCCTAGTCATTGGCCACTCTGCTATATTGCACACTGACTCCATATTCACAATACAATGACAGGGTAACATGGCTGTGGTGTATAAGAATCCAAAATGTCACAACAGCCCCACGAACCATTAAACCTGACACAGTTACAACCCAGTGGTAGCCCACAAAGGATGGAATTACCTTAGGTGCTCCACCCTAAAGGGCATGCACAGAGATATAGCAGAACCTACTATATATGCACTAGCAGTCGCGAAACAAGTAGCACACTCACATAAGGCTGTGGGTTGTATTATCACATCAGGTAGATGGACTGTTGAAAATGCAGTGCAACATAAAGGGGGTAGTTGTAGTCCTGAGTGTGTCATCCTTTGGATGAGATAACCAAGGCTCCATCTGCCTGAATCTGGTGTCACTCAAGTGGATGTAAAGATCCTATGTCACTTATTAGAAAAAGTAGTGGTTCTTTACCTAAAACAGTATTTACAATATGATTTATAAACTTACATATTTAAGATTTATACAGTGTACAATTTTGCATTTCTTTCCTTTATTTTCATACAGTCAAAAACATCATACTTTCATTGCTATGTTAAACTTTTATCTTCATTATCCTTATTTGACCTAAACTCCTTTTTCCACAACACATTCTAATGTTTGTTAAAATTACTGCTAGTCTCCATTTACCATTAAACATGATTTCATTTATCCTTTAAGTCCAAATGGTTCAAACAATGTAAAATAATATTTTACTAACATATTCCTTATTTTATGGTTATAATATCCATACATAATCATATCCATATTTATCACATTTACCAAAGTTATATTTTCAAAGAACTGTTCCTCACGTAATTTTTTTCCACAATTTTGCAGCCTTTATACATTGTAAGAAAACACATTCCATAGTTTCTTCTTTACCACAACATACACACACTTTTTCACTGATTTTTTTATACGACATATTTCTTTTTATTGGTAATCTACTTGCTTATTATACTATGCTCTTTGTACTTTTATAAATTTTACATTCACTAGACTCAGCCCAAGGATTAGCTTTTTTTCTTGGCAACATCTCATTCCTTCATTTAAGCATTCTTTTGCTCTTTTGAATTTTTTTAACATATCCCAGTGCTGCTTATATTTGTACTTCAATAAATTTACTATTAACTTTTCATTTTTATCATAATAAAATTTTATACAAATTCAAAGAAGCAGCATAAACAATCGGGTTCTTTAATCCTAAACCCCCATCTTCCTTATCCATATATAAGACTCCTCTCTTCACTGGATTCAATCTTGAACCCCATATAAAAAAATACTTGTAGAACTGAATTAATCAAATCAAACTTTTATTAACCTCCTGTCTTTACTGTATCAACCAGTTTTTCATTTTTTAAGTGGTGCCTACTATGTTTAAACATTAATGTACATAACATATACTTTCTTTTATCCAAACTTTGTTTCTTGTAATCAATATAACACCATCTGTATAAGTAAACATAACTGGAGTTTTTATTCCTTAGTTATACAAGTAGCACTTTACATATGCAAATTTACATCTCTAAGCTATACATTTATAACTAATGCAAATAATATTCTATGCATAGGACATCCCTGATGCATGCTATTCTGTATATCTACTTCTTTGCTTAACAATTCATTCACTGAAATTCTTATTTTTATTATATGCATAATGACATACATTCTTAACTTTCTCTTTCATAATTGTCAACAAAAGTTCGTGTTGTACTGTATCAAATGCTTTATTTTTCATAAACGTGTCTTCTTCAGTCCTGTTTATAATATTATTCACAATTTCCTTTACTATTAAAAATTCTTGACATCCCTTTCACTTTAAAGTCTATATACTATCTTCCATAATACATTCATTTCACTTTCCATTTCCTTCTGGATTATTTTCATAAAAATCTTATAATCTGCATTGTTCAATACTATAGGTCTCCAATTTTCAATTTTATTTTTATCTTCCCTTTTCCATTCAAATTTAAGTATACCACTGTATAAATCTTTATACATAAAATCTTTGTTTAACCATTCATTTATAACTTTTAAGAAGTGTTTTCCTGCCAATCTGTAAAATTCATACAAAATTGGTATCCTAGTCCATCTGATCCTAAAACCAACTGTAAATTAACTTGTTCAAGAACATTATCTAATTCATGTAACACACAGGCTTCTAATATATCCTGCTCATATTTTCATTAATAATTCCAAAACAATGCTATGTACTAGCTACTAAAATATTTCACCTTAAAGCTTACATGATGTGCAAAATAAATCAATACAATGATATTTGAACTCTATCTAGTGGTGCTAAAGAAATATTAACTGTTTTTTTTCAACAAACATCTTTATTAAATTTTCACACATGACATAGGCAATCTTACATTTATACAAATGAAAAACAAACATGACACTGCTTTAGTTGCAGAGTATATATCACAGACACCACTGAAACAACTGTAGTTGCAAACATTAAACGTCACTTATAATCTATCCAGTCTGTCATTTAAGTATTATATGGCTCATATTGCCATAATTTTCATATTTGTCTAAATATTTCAACAACCAAGTAACACAGGCAGAACTATATAGCTTCACAGACAAACAGAATGCTGCTTACAATATGCATGCAGCTTAAATGGTTACGGAGATATTCTGAGCTGTTTACAAAAAACATTACAAAATCAGTCTTTAAGACCTAAAATCTGATGAACAGTACCACTGTAAAGATTTGTTTCTGCTCAATATTTTCTCAGTTACATTTCTTTAGTAACACTTATGTCTCCAGAGATATGAGCATTTGAAATATGAGGACGTAATCTGATTTTGTTAAAAACTCAGGATGAAATAACTGGATATTAGAGTGCAAACTTCGAGAGTTCTATTTGAGTGATTAAGTTAAGATCATAACAAAAATATCTTCTAATCACTGCTAAGTCCATCAACAACTTAGGTGATTCCAGATACTCATTCTATGTAACCACACTACTGAAATCAGTAACAATGATAGAACTTAATACAAAACCAAATATTTTATGCAAAACACTAAACATTTACTTTACAAACAAAAAATATGTATGTTAATGACTAAATTCCTAATCTGAAGCAAGGTGAAAATGTTCTGTTTCCAAGGGATCTAATCAGCTGCCTCTACCATAACCCCATTTTCCACCATACTCATATCTTCACACTATCAAATAATATATCCTTACCCCTTCCACTTATTCTCCCATAAAGTCTCTATCACTCTTCGCACTTCACCGTCACCCTCTTTGGCTTCCCAATCACTGTACTTCTACAGACATCCAACAATCCCAGACGTTGTGCCAAAACGAATCAATTAAGTGGACATACTCTTCTTTAAGACCTGCATTCCTACTAAACCTTTGATGAAATGTTCTCTACAATGTAAGTTTTCTGAATGCATATACATGCAAAAAAACTACCTTTTATCTGGGTTAATTAAAAACTGACTGCAACTGTTTTCTAATTGAATTGTTTCATGTTAATTTTTGTGACACATTGTACCTTTCTTCTCTTGGCCACTGCTGAAAAGGGACATTTTAATAGGCTCAGTTAGCTTTTCCCTGTTGACAAAGGAAATAAATGAATAAATAATGGCAAATTTAAAAAGAAGCCTATATGATTAAACATTCATGGCAATAAAGTGTGTAACAAATGAAAACAATTGATACTGAACACTGCAATAAATCCAATTACCCCCACCACAGTACTGGGCAGCAACAAGCTAGTACAAGATCTTAAAAGCACCATTAGGAGTAATAAAACAGAATATTTACTTAAAGTAGCCACATATATCAAATATAATTACAAATCCCTTTTAACTATGTAAGGGAACAGAGAAGCAACATCCAAAAAAGATCTACGGATGTCGCTGTCCTCCTTTACTCAGCAATCATTAGGCCAATCATAGAGTATACCACTCCTTTAGGCATATAGCTGTCCAGGAACAGGCAACAACTGGAACATCTCAAAAGATACCTTACAAAAAGGATACAAGGCCTATATATAGACCGTGTTCAAAGTCCTATTGCTATATTTGGTCTGTTACAGACTGCAAAGAGGTGACTTATGTCTAGCATACAAGGTATCTTTGACGCGTTACTGATGGACTTACTTCACATTCACAAGTCAAATGGTATCAGAAATACTTAATTCAGGGACCTAAAACTCTTCTTTAGCATTAACAGAAGTTTTTTTTTTTTTGCGACAGGTACATTTAGCAGAAGATATCACTGCTCTGGAATATACTCCCCATCCACGTAAAACAAAGCTCATCCCTGACCACATTCATACAATGTGGATCTACAGATGGGAAATAGTAAAATTACCTTTGGATTCCCACCTGTACTACTAATGGACAAAGGTGCTACTGAAATACTTCATCCTAATGCACGAGTTCCCTCTGAATAGCTATGTTTCAGTCTAGTATCACTAGAGTAATGTACAAGTGCAGATTTTGGAAAGGGATGGATGATTCTAAACTCTCACGAGACAGGTTAATTTTAAGCACCAACTGGATAACTGACTAAATTTAAAATGGCTTACAAGGGCAGTTGTCCTAGTTCTAACATATGAAACTACAATTATACTACATATTCCAACCCAAAAGACCTAGCAAATATCTTGGCAGATAAATTTAGTTTGAGTTAAATGCACCATTAGCAATAATAAAGCAGAGTATTAATGTAAAGTAGCCACATACAGCAAAGGTAATTACAAATACATTTTTGGCTATGTTAAGGAACTAAGAAACAATGTCCAACAAAGTATGGAATTGGTCCACAATTACATCACATATTCCAGTTCAAAGACATAGCAACCTTACTTCCCCTCACTATACCCAATGGTAACAACAATATTGACCTTGACCAAAACCATAAGACCCAAACTAGGACAGTTCTGTGAAGGGCAAATCCTTCCTCCCAAAGCTGGTTTCTTTGAAAGTGGTCATTGACGCAGTGGGCAATGGTCTCTCAGTGCATACTACCTCACTATGCCCACATTTGATATCAGAAAAGAGTATATAAATGAATGCTTAAAAATATACTGTGATATGTTTGTCAAGCAAGCCTTACCCAACTTCCTATCAGAGTAACATAATTGTCTACAGACTTGACACTTTCAAAACAGACCTTGGCATATGTGTGATAATTCACTTTCATTTGGACACCATTTCCCCACCACAGTTAGGAAATCCTTTTATGCCACCTTAAACTGATATCCAAGTGAACTTTCTCCAAATCTAAAGACGTCATTATCCCACTAGATCTATTACTGAATATAATGTACCAAACTAAGCATATTGCCCAAGAAGAAAAGCCACAGATATTTCTAGCTAAAAAAAAAAAAAAAAAAAAAAAAAAAACAAGGGCCTCATCAAAACCACCTTCTATATATGAGAGATTAGCTTGACTATCCTTACACTCATTGCTCTACTGGTGCCTTCCCTACTGTGCCATAAAGGAGACAGCTGTATTTGAAATTCTATACATTAGAAGGGCCAGCAGCATATCCAGTAACCATATAAAAGACCTTAAGCTACACCAACAAATTAACAAAACTTGCTGGAGAGATCATATCCCCATCTATAGTTTACAGGGTCAAAGGTGAACACTAGGCTAAATGCGGCCATTTTAAGGCTAGCCAATAACTTGAGGTCAGAAAAATATCCTGTAACTTGTATTAATGAGATGAAGACATTAACCATTATGCCAAACCCACCCCCTTATTGAACAAACTTCGCATAATATCAAGCATAAGATCGCATAATATAGCCACCTTCACGGCAAACAAAGAAAAACGGATGGTTAGCCCAAGATTCACCTCAGGGATTGCCTACACATCCATTATTGAATAAGAAGGTGAGCATTAATGGTGAAATGGTCTTTTAAGCTCTGGATGCTTTCATCTTTTTCTGATAACTTTCTCTGTGCACTATTTACACAAGCCACTCTCAATATAAATCTACTCTTCTCTTTCTCTGTTCAATGGCATAAAACTTAAATATTTCTCAATGATTTTTATGTAGATTCCCTGTTTATGATGAGAATTCTTGCCTACACAATTTGTTATATGCGGATATTGCCAGATATTATAAACCCCCCTTTTCCCCCTTTTTATTTTATCTTTTATTTTGTATTTTTATTGGCTTACCAGGGTCAAGAGCTGATCACTACTGACCAATTTTTCTCAGCCCGGATACAATAGTACAAAGACATGCAATGTAGCAGTAGACAGAACACTTCAGTAAAAAGAGGTACAATTAACAAAAGCGAGAGCATTGTAGTACAAATAGCAATAAGGAGATCACCGTAGTATACATATAAGACAAAATTGTTATATTACCTAATAAAATACATCTATAGTTATTCTTTCTTTCTACTTCTTACACAGTTACACTAACTTAGTTTTAAATTGCCCCACTTTACCTCTTTTCTTTCTAAAAATATCAAAAGTACATTGGTAAACCTGAATCTCGACTGTGCAATATCTTAAACCTCTTTTGAAGAATGCCTGTGGGGAAAACGCAAATGACATTTTAAGGAAATACATGTGTTACAACTATATGCCTTCTGAATGCTCTCTGACTTTTAACAAGTCTTTATTAAACCATTCAGGCCTATAAAGCAAAATTCCACTGGCTATAAACATGACATTTTTTTACCCTTTTTACAGGCTCATCATTAAGTGAACAGTTTAGCCATTTTCAGACAGCACTTAAGTAAAAATAATAATAATAAAAACTCTATGTACACAACATTATTTCACAAAAAAGGCCCAAGAAAACAAATAAAAAGGTTACACAGGAAAGTCACATAGACAAAAACATCAGAATGACCCTGTTAAGTCAGAATATTCACTGTGTAATACCTTAAACCTCCTCTGGAGTTCCATAGTAAATATGTAAGTGTACCTTTAAAGACATACAACTTATTTTAGGTAAGCATAGATGAAAGGGGGTAATGGTAGATTGTCTCAAATTTAGAGAAGGATCACTCTGAAATGATGACTGCAAAAATGTGGTCAAATAATGCTGGTGGTTCCAGGGGGTGATTTCTTAAGGTATAATGAATGTATTTGATTACATTAGATTTAGTACCTAAATGTGAAAAAAACATCATTGTGCAAAAGAGAGCATGACAAGTATATGAGTACATAAAGTATGAGTAAATATCTCTGAAAATCACTTTAGATACTCAATGGCTTTGCCCTTTTCTCCATTAGTGAGTAACTGTGGAGTAAGTATGTATAAATTAGGGTGTGTGTTGGTTATCCATCCACATGCTGGGTGCAAGCAGGCCTCTGTCCTGCAGAAAAAAAACTTTATTTCTGCATCACAGAAACTATTTTTCAGTGATATTGATTTGCATTATTGTCACTGAGTTAATTACATTCAGCTGATAATGAAGGAACTGCCAAAATATAATATAAGTGGGATCTTTTGAGGCTAAAAGCACCAGGGAGTACTGACTGGCCAGTTATCACTTACAGAATTTTTAGGATAGCTACAGATTTGTACAGCTGAAGATGTTGGATATACTATATCAAGAAGTTAGTTCTTTCTAAATGGAGCTAGATTAGCTGTATTACTGAACTAGATGAGTAAGGTAGTAAAAGGCTACCTTTTGCATTAGCTTTTCCTGAGCCTAGTTGGTTAATATTCAGAAAATCTAGGATTAATCGATTATGCTACTTTGTCCAGTTTTGTAGATTATGCAATGGGGGGGGGGGTGATTAGTAGGAGGATGTTGATATGTACAAAGAATGAATATTTTAGTACTGTTCCTTAAATCAAGTTGGTTATTGGCCAGATGGGGTCTGAGATGCAAGAGTATAACGAAGGTTCTACTTCCATTACAGTTAGATGTTTTTGGATGAGACATTTTAGAGAGAAAGGCTGTACTGATTAAGTACAGATGCTGTATGGGGTGAGAGGATAGGCTGATTATATGGCTGTGCATTTGTGGCAAGTCTGTATTTTGTTACATGGCCTACAGCATGCTTTGAAAGCTGCATGGTCACTTATAGTTATTATTCCTAAAGATAAAGTATTCCCGACAGTTGAAAGGTATATATTAAGTGTCTTGTCAGCTAACTTACTGTTTGTATCATAGGATTATAGAAGGCTACTGGCCCTAGGGCCTTTGCAAAACTAGCCATGTGTTGTTCTCTCACAGACCGAAATAGCTTATACTGGCACGCAAATATATGATCAGCGCTAACTACCCCTATCCAAAAGGGACATCCTATGTCACTAGGAGGAATTTGCCGTTGGATCTTAAAGGTATACTTGGGTATACTGCAAGAATACAGAACTCAGGACTGGTCATTTACTTAAGTAAACTAATTTATGTGCAAATATGAAGTAAACAACTTTTGTTTTATCAGTGTAGAAGGACATCCACTGAAGTTTGTTAAGAATGTTACAAGTGTGAGGACTACCTGCAATTTGAGCTGCAAATCCGAAAGTTCTATAATTGTCTGATTCAAACTTTTGATAGAAAATTTACTGAGCTTTACTAAGGCACTGTGGCACAAAATAATTCAGCATGAGAAGTGTCTTGCTAATGTAAGCATTGTCAGTGCGGATACAGTTTATTTAGTTCTATATAACATACTAAGTTTTTGCTTAGGTCCTTCAAAATAATGTCAGTATGATGCTTATAAGACAGGTTATAACCTATCCTCACACCTAGATATTTACCTCTTGCATACCTAGCTTGTATGGAATTCACACCTTCTGACACCTGCAGAGTTCCTGCCAAGACACCCTTCGCATGAGCTAAAATTCTGAGAGGACAGTTGTCCAACCTACCTTTAAACACATGTATATATCTCAAAAACTATAAAAGTTACCAAACAAAAGTTATAATTCAAATGTTATTCAGCAAACACTCCTCTTCACAATGGTGATATTATTATGTCAGACAGACCTAATGGTAATTTAATACTAATTCCATGGTATACAAGATTAATTATCATAATTGCACAAATAAGTATTAATCTCTCTGTAACCACAGTAGACAGACCCTATCAGAGTCATTTTGGCTTGTGCAGATGTGCCCTTCATTCTGCTACCAAGCAGTTTTGTAGATATCACTATATTGTGAGATACTTGCATAACTATGAATGCAGAGCATATTTACATATTTAATGGAAAAATAAATGTAATTATCTGCACAATAACTGTGAATGCCAAGTTTTTCAGCACTGTGTATGCTTTCATTTGATATCACAGAGTACCATCTAAAATGTTCTGATTCAAGTTAATACAACTATTAACTTAGGGCATACCTTCATAATATTTCTGAAAATAACACACACTTTCTCTAGTAATGAGTACTCCATTTGCCTGAGGAATCACTCCTGACCTCTGTGTTGACTTGGCATGTGAAATGCTGTTATACAATCAGTATGATATTTATGTATGCATGCATACCTTATTACTAAACATATAAGTACCTGTGTATAGGTAGTAGGCACACTCTGGGCACTGATGACACCTTTTGCATTACTATGTAAACCGTACACACCCTATCTGGGCCAAGTTAATAACAGAAGTACTAATAAGGGCATATTCATAATTTGGTATAGGACAGAATTACTCTTTCTCAGTTAGGGATCACTCATGTTAGTCAGGAACCATTTATCATCACTATACTGATGTGGCCCATGAAATGCTTTTTGACAGTGCTACTAAAAGGGCACTGCCTGACATGTTTGAACACATATGATATTTATGCACATCTGTATATTTTATTGCTTACTAAGTATAATATCAGAAAAATGGTGGTAGTATATTTTCCATCGCTGTGTGAGACTTCAAGTGACACCATGAAGCAATGTCAATTATGACTTTTGTCAAGTTAGCAAAAATATTAAAATGCAGATAATTGTAATTTCCCATAATAATAAAATCATACTTTTTGACAACCCCATTTAAGTCAGAGGCCATTTCTGACTCATATGCTGACTTAAATGATGGAATACTACTAAGGGGACACTGTGTGACAAATTTGCATTAATATATTATTATGCACACTGACACTCATTAAAGCAGTGGTAGTCACACAACAAGTAAGTTTTCCAGCATTATATAAGCTTTCATTTGATACCAGAAAGTAATACTGCTTCTTGGTCATGTTAGCACTGGAAATATTACTTTGACATATTCATAATTCTGCTTGACTAGAAGTCACAATTACAAATGTACTGACTACCCCCCATTTAGGTCTGTTGGGTGCTGACATGGCCTGTGAAATGGTGTTCTGCAATGGTACTGAGTGGATAATGCCTAACATATTTGCATAAATATGACATTTATGCACATATTTTTGCAAAAAAGAGATGACTGTTCGAAAAACATTGCCACACTGCTGACTATGTAAACCACAGTTGTCAAAAGTATGGTATAAAATTGCTTCACACAATCACACAATAAGTAGCCAATTAAAATGGTTTTATATTCTTCACACAAGTGCACAGTAGTCTTACAAATCCAGAATGACTGTATCTCTCATATATATATATATATATATATATATATATATATATATATATATATATATATATATATATATACACATACACACACACACTCTATAATACAGGTATAGGGCACTGGATCGATTGGAATTGTGTGTGTGTTGGTGTAGGTGCACATTGTGAAAATGTCGAAACTACAAATCTTGACATGTTCTCCACATGCTACAGAGATTACGCTGGAGTGGAGCAAAGCATCTACAAGTGGTTGTGCAGGGGGGCAAGCCTCTGTGAACTCCCCACCCCTGCTAATTATATATACTAACTCTGAGATAACATAATTCCCAGGGAAAGGGAAAATTCCTCTACCCGGGAATGGTCAATCTTGTAAACCTGTTGACCGTCTGAGTGCACTGATCAAATGGTGTGGGCCAAACAAGTGCTAGGACAGCTGCGCAGTCAATACAGTGCCCTACGGCCATAATATATATATATATATATATATATATATATATATATATATATATATATATATATATATATAATGCATACTCATATACACACACACACACACACACACACATACACACACACTCTCATATATGACTTATGAGGAGCAAACCAAAAACATAATGCAAATCAGGGACAGTTAGGAAGAATTTTGAGAAGCATGTCATACCTCTCAAACTCAAAGGTCTCTAATCGGACAGAATTTTAAATATATCTTGTTTATACTTAGAAATTTGCTAAAATAATTGCTTTTGCACTATTTCACATTTTCTGAAGAGTCTGAAACTAAAATCTCTACATCATTTAATAACTGCAGTCCTCAACATGATTTGCCAGACAACAGCTTTTACAAGGACCAGCACAAAATATGAGACAAAATCAAATACATTCTGCACAATCACAAAAAGTTACGAGTGATGCCTACAGTCAGATAAAAGCCGCAGCCTATGCCTTAGTGGAATGGGGCTTTTTGATAATGGGAAAGTTACTGACACAGTGGAAGGATTTGTAAAGGGAGGCTGCAGTTGCACTTTGGTTAAGAGAAAAATTACAAAGATGTCAGAGAAAAGAGGTCGTCTGAGTGGCTACTTTAAGAATAATCAGTAAAAGAACCAAGAAAAATGTTTGTCAGTTCTTACGTGTAACATATCAGGAAAACTGATGAATATGAGAATAATGAAAGAGTAACAGGCCAAGCAGTCCATGTGACAGTTAAGATAATTGGAAGGTATATTGTAAGTAGATAGAGATTATGCAGAAAAAACAAAATGGAATACACCAGTGACAAGTGTGATGGTGGGTGGAAAATTAGGATAATAGTAAGTGATAGTGAATAACAGGTATGTTGCACAAGATTGTAGTATAGACTTGTAGGAGGAAGAAATGTGTGGAAGCAATGCTGACAGATAGTCCCATTAGTTCACTGAGTTAGTGGTGGGAGAAGATCTCAACTTCTCTACTCAAGAATCAGGGATAAAGGCCCAAAATCAGGAACAGTTTCTACATATTACATCTAATTTATTTCATACGTTAACAGCACACCAAGTTTTGCATCAAGATGAACTGTCTGCACAATTTTATTTATTTATTTATATTTGTTGACCGACAGGAAGTATGTCCATTTTCAGCAGAGGCCCGGGGAGAAAAGCTCCACAGTTAAAATAAACAGACAGTAGTTACATTGGATTACATAGCAATTAACAATTTACATAGCAATTACTTACATATTTACAGATGAAGAACATAGTACATCAGTAGACAACTAGAATCTTTATCTGTGAAGTACATAACAGACATTAACAAATTTTACAATGAGAAGTTCCTGCTGTATAATAAGTACCAGGCTTATGAGCATCTGAGCTTGCTATAATCAAGGTAGTAAGTGGAGTGGAAACAAAGGTAGTGGTTGGATGGGGTGGGTGATATTAGAGTTGGAGTTGCAAGGGCATAGCCAGCATGTTTTTAGGTGCACTTTTAGTAAAGTTTTGAAGTGGGTGCATGATGGTATGGAGGTAATTGTGGATGGGAGGGAGTTCCATAATTTGGCTATGGTGCAAGAGAATAGTGCTTCACCAGCAGAGTTATTGGCTTTAGTGATCTGCAAGTGATTTTTGTTGCTGGATCTTAGTGGTCTGGTGGTGCGATAGGGTTGGAGTAGATTCTGGAGGGGTGGGACATTTAGTGGATGGTTTACTAGTTTGTGGGCGAGTGAGAGTTGATACCATTGAAGGAGGTGAGGGAGTTCAAGCCAGCCCAGTTCAGCAAGTGAGAGACAGTGGTGACTACGGTAGGTCAGAAGTATGAAATTCTAATGACTAGCATTATAAATAGACTGTAATCCTGGGTAGTTCTAGAAAAAATATATGAGGGATAGTGCAAAAATATGATGTAAAATCAGGGACATTCTATAAAATCAAGGGCAGTTGACAGGTGTGGAATAAAGGTAGAGATAAAATATAGCTGTGTAAGTAAACTTACCATAACAGCAGATGTTTGAATGATCACTGCTGCAGTAACCTATGCTACATGTGTTATATCCTGCCAAGACTTCAGGGCACCTTCCCTGTGCCCAGACTTTTAGTCAGCCTGAGCTGAAATGACCGAGAGGCATGGGCACCAAGCCCTTCAGTGCTTTCCGCCAACAGAGAGAGGTAGGCTAAAGCCCTGAGAAGGACAATGATAGGAAAATAATAATACTTATCTCCACCAAAAAAGGAATACACTACTATACATCTTTTAAAATATAAGGTTGCTAGAAAACTCAATAGGAAAATTGAAGGATAACAACTGAATTTGGTGTAAGAAGCTATTCTGAATAAAACACCTCCTAAAAGTGGAGGGGAAATATCTAACAATCCCCCTGAAAGAATGTCTGTTTCATGATAGGAAGGAAAGAAGAGTTAAGTCTGGTGAATGATGGGGCTTAACAACATAACAAAATGAGGAGGACTGAGGGAGGGAGCAACGACTGAATGATTCAAACATCTACTGTTATGATACATTTACTGACACAACTATACTATCTTCTTTATATGGATCAATGTTGCAATAACCCAAGCTATTTGGATGGACTAACATACCTTATACTGACTGGGAGGAGGAAGGATGAAGTTCCACGAGCCCCTGGAGAATGGTTCTAGAAAATCCCATCCTACATCTGGACAAGGAGTCCAGTTTATGGTGATTTGTAGGAATGTCCACAGAGGACTGAGTCACTGTTTCTAGAATCCTTCTAGAAGTGAGCACTTTCCAAAAAGGCACAAATAAATCCAAGGTGCTGGTAGAATGAGTCTTGACCCTCCCCTTCAATATGTTTTTGTTATGTTGGGTGTAATAAAGGGTAATAGCAAGAGACAACCATTTGGAAATGGTCTGAATTGATAGATATTGCCCTTTTTAACCTTTATAAGAAAAGAACACCAGATAAGAGATCCTGTAATACTTTGTTTAGTTAAAACAGTACTTGAGCTGTCTGCGGCATCCATGGTATGAAATATCCTATTGCTCTCATAATTGATTCTGGAAGGAAGAGAGAGAGAGATAGAAAGTTTGGCTAAAGGTAACATTGAATTTCCACTATGGGCGTATATAAAGGATTAGTGGTTAAGGAACCCTACATATGTGGAAAATAAGACAAAGTTGAAACACCCTGTGTGTGAGTATACCAGTCTGTAAGGAGCTCACAGTGACAATGTGTTGGAGCTGGGAGAGGAGATGGGAAATTAAGAAAAAGCATGGTGACTACAAAGCCTAACATTTCCTTATTTACAAATCAGAAAACTGGAAACTGAAAAGCCAGGGAATGTAGATGTTAGGACTAAAAAAATTACAGGAACCAATAGATCTTTCCACATGGATCCTTGCAAAAGGTATCATGAAAATCACAGATGCCATGAAATTCAGAGTCCTAAGAAATTCCCTTGATGACAAAATAGTCCAAGTAGAAAGACTAGTAAAAGATCTATATACAGATCAACTTTTTCTATGGAAGAAAGCACTTGGAACTGAGATATCCTAGACACACCCCAGAAAAACAATCATGTGAGAATTAGTCATGCAAGACATCTGTATACTTTCCTTGAATCTCAGTTTGTGTAGGACATCCCTGAACCAAGTTAGACATTCCTGACACTTAGAAAAAAACTCTGCAAAGAAAGGCAAGTTGCCTAAATAAGAAAAAATGTGAATACCTTGCTGTCTGGAGTAGGCTGTCACATAAGCTGGACACATTGTATATACCCTTACAGAAGTAGATAGACATAGGATTAATGCATAGTAACAAATGGTTTCCAGAGTCAGAAAACCTTTAGAAACTTCTGAAATGTGGATCTAGGTATATGATGACATGCATCTTTTAAAATATAAGGTAGATAGAAAAATCAAAAGGAACTTAAAGGTAACGCATGAATTTGATACAAGAAGCAATTCTGAATAAAGCACTTCTCCTAAAAGATGAGGAGGGGCAGCTTCTTACACCCCCTGCAAAAATGTATGCTCCATGACAAGAAGGAAGTAAGAGTTACGTCTGGCAAGTAATGGGGGAGGGATCTTTCAAAAGGGATAGACAGATTGCCACTGCCAAAAGTAACCTTGATGGATTTAGGGATAGCTAGGGCGGGAGGGGAGGGAAAAGTCTAGTAAGTGGACATACAGACATATTACACTGTTTTTAGATCTAGGGTGGCTCCACTACTTCTTGAAAACTCCTTGCCATAGCTTTTTAACATTTACTTACCAGCAGTGTGCCGGGAATTTGTTTTCTTTTTTTCCTTAAAAGAAGGTAGTAAGGGAAGCATTAAATCCCTTGGCCAACATGGAGAAGAAAGACTGAAAACTAATACCGATTAATCAGAAAAGACCTCTGCAGCACACAGTCTAAAACTACCTCTCTATCCAAGGGGAAATTCAAAGCTTCATTTTAACATCTTCTGGAAGGTTTAGGGACTGCAACCAAGCAAATCTCCTCAAAAACATTCCAGTGGTAAAAGCCCTAAAAGTGATACCAGACCAGTAAACCCATAAGCATGTTTTGAGCAGTGGGTATCCCCACTTGAGACACAGAAGCAACCAAATTACAATACGTAGATTTCACATCAGAAGTGGAAACATATGCTAGAAACATTATACATTTTCTCAAACAGAGAAGCATAAACATAAACATATGAGCCTGAAAATTCTACAAATAAGTGCTCCAGAAGAATACACTTTTTTCCCAAATCTTGAGCCTTCCCCATCCTTTTCATAACAAGGATTAGTATTAGCCAAATGTTTATCAGCAGCTGGGTTCAGAAAAGTGATAGCTGTTGGGTGTGATGTGGGATGAAAGTATTAAAACTGAAATGACTGAGAAATTTATACAGTCGTATCTGCTTTCTATGGACAGAAGGTTGGCTGTCATGCAAGTTACAGTCTGTAACAAATACATCCCCCAAAGCAGAAAGAAAGTGAGGAACAGGAAAAGTTCTGGAAATTCCATTTGTAACAAATCATAATACTTCCTGAGGGACTGAGAAATGTTAGTCTTTCCCAATGAAAAATCTGTTTCACTCTGGAAACAGATACACAAAATCCTTCAAGGGGACTGACAGAAGCCACACTCTCCTCAAAATCAAGAACAGAAATCTGTGGAAACAAAACACAAACTGTCCCTTCAAAATAATACTGAGGTTCAGTCTCTCAAATCTCATCAGAAAATGAAGAATCCCTTTTTCTTTTACCAGAAATACTGTAGCTATACAGGAAGGGTCAAAGAGCCTGCACTAACCTCTGAAATAAAAAAATAAATAACTCATGTCCAGAGAAACAGACAGGATAAGACATATGTTAAAGTATTTTGTTTTTTCTTGGACAGGATTTTTTTAAGAAACAGAACTTGTACTGCCAAGGCTTTCCTAGTGATGGGCACAACCTCTGATTAGACAGAATGTCATTCTTGCCCCTTCTTCCAAGACCGGTAAGGGTGTCTCTCCCTTACCTGCCAAGGGCACTCCAACAGCCACGGAAGACATGTCTAACCCATGGTTCATGGTGTCTGTAGGGACTAGACCAGCAGGACCCAAGGAAAAGATGAGTGATCGGAGGAACCAGCTCTGGCCACAGCAAAGTCACACTCCTGCAGTTGAGGCACTTTAGTGGCCTGCTGTGATAGCAACTCCTGTTTAACAATTTTCTTCTTTTTGTGGCTGGAACTGAGGCACTTGTAGATTGTTAAAAGGTTAAACAGAAGAAGGTGCCTAATTCCCATGAAAGCCTAGTAAGAATAGTCAGTAAAACAGGTAAGTTGTACAAATGTTACTTTCCCCCCAAAAAAAACACAGCAAAAAGTACTTTAAACACTTACCCCAGTCCCCAAATGAAAAATAACAACACAATACAAAGAGAAACCTTTCAAGCACAAAGTCAAGATCCCAAGGACGAGTCATCACCCATTTTCTAGGTGAACATAAATGTAAAATTCCTTTCAAAAATTGCTTTATTTGAGGTCAGGTAGAAAGGGTGGCTCCAAGAGCAGAAAAGCCAAACGGGCCAACAAATGAACCCTGATAGATGACTAAAAAAGGCCAGAGGACAGTAACCCACAGAAATAATCAAGAAGCAGAGGCTGCTAGGTCTTGAAAGGGACCTGGTTCTTGGAATGAAACTAATTAGAAAATATTTTCCATATGCACATTTATGATTTCTTAGCAAATACCTGTTGCAAGTCCTCAGACAAAAAGGTGCCTAAAAAGTATTAAAGCACCATCATCCAGGCAGTCAGCCAAAAAGTTTTTAGATTGGGGTGCATCAAACAACCCCTGTCTTGTGTGAGTAAATCTAGTCTGTGGAGAATCCTGTGGTAATTGCCCTTGGATAGTTTTAAAAGAAGGAAGAAAGTACAGTTGTGTAAGTAAACTTGCCATAACAAATGTTTCAGTGATTACTGTTGCAGTAGCCTTAGCCAGCTTCCAAAGCTTCAGGCACCTTCCACGCAGTCAAGCTGTTAGACAGCTTGAGTTGAGCTGCCTAAAAAGACAGTTTTGAGCCCTTAGGAGGACATAGTAAACATACACAGACAGACACTTTGGCAAAACAACACAGTCAAAAAACAAAGAGGGATGGAGGGAGGGAGAGGCTACTTCAACAGTGATCACTTGAATATATACTGTTATGGTGAATTTACTTCCATAAATGTACTATGTTCATCATACTGATTACTACTGTCATAGCCTTAGCTATATGGGTAGACTATCCTAGCTTACATTTGGAAAGGGGGAGCCCCTGGACAATAGTCATAGCACAGCCTGATTCAGACCTAGAGAAGGAATCAATTTTGTAGCAATTTGTAAATGTACAAAGGACCAAGTTGCTGCCTCTAGAGTATTTCTAGAATCCAGCCCTTTACAAAAAAGCCATGGAAGAAGCCAAGGTCCTAGTAGAATAATCTTGACCCTGTGTGGAATTGTTTTGTTGTGTTGAGAATAACAAAAGCTGACAGCCATGTGGAAATAGCCTGCCTTGGCTCAGGTTGTCCCTTCTTACCTTCAAAAGAAATGAACAGCTGACCTAAAGATCTGAAAGATTCTGTTCTGTCAAGATACTACCCGAGTTGTCTAAAGAAATCCAAGGTATGGAGTATCCTTTCTCCCTCATTTTTTGGTTTTAGAAAAGAAAACAGGAAGATTTATAGTTTGGTTTAAAGCAAAGCTGGATACTACTTTGGGCATAAAAGAAGGATTACTTCTCAAAGAAGCTCTGTCTGTGTGGAAAATGAGACTGGGTTGACTCACCATAACAGTTTGCAACTCAGATACTCTTCTTGCAGAGGTCAGAGCAATCAGTAAAATAGTTTTCAATGTTAAAAACTTCAAGTCAGCCTTGATGAGCTTGTTCAAATGGAGCAAGTGTTAGCTTCTCTAACAAATCTAAAATCCCAAGGAGGAGCCACTGGTTCTCCTGGAGGTCTCTTATGTAAAACCCCTTTCAAAATCATTTTCACATGGGAATGCATTGAAAGCGGGGAATCCATGGGCAGATGTCCTGAAGTGACCAACAAATGAAACTTGCAGGAGTAAGAAGGGTCATAGGACAGTAACTCAGACAAATATTGTAAAACGAAACATTACCTTGGTTATGCTGACATCAACTAGACAACCTTTTCCATTTACTAATACATGATTTTCTAGTAGCTGGCTTTCTTAGTACCTGCTGTACTTCCTCAGTAAACAGATGTCTAAAGGGAGTTAAGACCATATCACCCAGGGAGTTAGCTGAAGTTGACTGGGGCTGGGGTATATAAAACACCCCTGTTTTTGTGTGAGTAGAGTCATTCAGTGAGGAAGCTTGTGGTAACTGTCCCTGGCTACTTTCAAAAGATAGGTGAATCAGTGTTACCTGGCCCAGAAGGGAGTCACCACAACAATTGTGGGGGGATTCCTTCTAAATCTTCAGAAGTACCCTAGATATCAGCAGAAAGGGTGGAAAAGCATTTGGAAACATTCCTGTCCAAGGAAAGAAAAATGCATACGTCTTCTAGGATTGCTTGCATGGAGTCCTGCTACTGAATTTTGCTAGTTGATTGCTAAGAGGTGAGGCAAAGAGGTTTACTTGAAGAACGCCTCATAGATGGATCAAATCCTGGAAGACCCCTTGATCTAGTTTCCATTCTTGAGGGCCTGGCCTTTGTCCTTATCAGCTTGTCTGCCACAAAGTTCTGCTGTGAGAAGATGTAGGATGCTTGCAGAGTGACACTGTGCTGTATAGCTATATCCCAAGCTAACATGGCTAGTATGTAAAGGTGGTAAGACCTGATTCCCCCTTGCTTGTTGATGTAAATGACTGTGGTACTGTCTTTAACAACTGGAAGAGGACCAGGGGACCAAAGATGGTTCAGAGAGAGATAAGTGCTTCAATTAGAGCAAGCAGCTCTTTTATAATTCATGTACTTGCATCTGTCCTTGATGTAACAAACACCTTGTACTTTTATCCCTCCTGATACTGCTCCCCAAGCAAAGTCTGAGGCATCTATGATGAATGACTGCTATGGAGCATGGGGTAAGAGAAGGAGAGACCTGGATTTAAAGAACTTCACCTAATGATTTCTCTTATGACAAATCTTAAGACTGGTATTTGAAAATATAAAGGGTGTTGGTGATGGGACCAAAGAGACTGCAGATGCCATTCTATCTTTCTCATGTACAGTCTTGCCAGGGGCATCATGGGAATAATGCTTGCCATGAGACACAAATTGCATGGTATTTTCTTGTAGAGACAGAAGTCTGACTGGAAAACTCTAAAAATAAATCTAGATCTATTTTTCCTGTGGAAGAAAAACTTTTTGAACTGAGGTGTTTAGCAGACACCACAGGAGCACAATCCTGTGTGATGGAGTCAAAAGAGACATTTGAATGTTCTCTTGGAAGCCCAGCAGCTTGCGTAAGAGATCTCTTACTCAAGTGAGAGATACCAGACACTTTTACAAAGACTCTACAAAGATAAGCAAGTCATCTTAATATGTAAAACTGTGAATATGCTGTAGCCTGCAATGACCTACAATTGGAGCTAGACACTCATCTAACATTCTTGGTGCAGTGGATAGTCCAAAGAGTAAGGTAGAGAACCAATACTGTGATCCATTTATAGAAAACCTTAAGAAATACCTAAAGTCTGGATGAGTAGGAATATGATAAGCATATTTTAAATATAGTGCTACTAGAAAACATAAATGAGGAAGAAGATGCAACAGTTTATGAAATGACAGCATTTTGAACTTGGGCACTATCACAAATTGGTTTAGGAAAGAACAATTCAGAACTGGTCTCCAGGCATTTTCTTTTTTTTTTTTTTTGGCACTACAAGCATCCTTGAATAGAAGTGTCTCTATTACAGCATATGTTGAAGGAAAGGGAAATAGAGTTTGGTCTGGTGGATAAGACATTCCTCCCTGAAAGGGAGGAATTTCCTCCCACTGCCATCTGTAAGCCTGATGAATAATCCTGAACTCATTTATCTGAAACTACCTCTTGCCAAAGACAGAAATGGAGATTCAGACTTTCTGGAAGGGAAATGGACAACCGGGATGGGAGGGGAAAACATGACCCCTTAAATAGTCATTCTGACTTTTTTAGATTGTCCTTTGTTTGGGGGGGGGGTTCCCCGCCTTCTTTTTCTTGCCATTCCCTCTTAAATGACTGCTTACCAGAATTTCGGTGAGCTTGTCAGTTTTGCTTTTTTGCCAAAATTGGATGAGGGGTTACAGAATTCCATGAAAGGTTGGCTGAAAAAAATCAGAGAGATTTGCTGTTTCAGCTTACTCCCCTCTTATCACATATTTTGATAAACTTTGCAGAAGAAGAACCAAAAACTAAATCTCTAATCAAAGGTGAATTTCTTTTGAGAGGTTCTGAAACCACAGCTAGGCAAACCTCCTCAAAACAGTACCAGTGGCCATAGCCCTGGAAGAAGTTTCAACAGAGACATACATACACTTCATACAATGAGTTGTGGCCTATGAAATGGGAGAAACTGAATTTAAAGCAGATTTTTACTCACGAGAAGAAACTACAGACAAAATATTCCTCTTAATTCCACAGTTAGGATAATCTTTAACATATGAGCCCAACAATTCAAATTCAGAAACTAAAGTCACAGAAGCATACACTTTTAATTCCCATACTTATCAATTATTTTACCATCTTTTTTAGAAAGAGCATGATTAGAATTAACCAAGCGTTTAGCAGCAGTAGGATTGTAGAATTAACTAAACTAGGAGCTGCCACTGAATCTCACACTGACACAAATGTTTTCAAGGACGGGCTGACACAGAGAAACAACTGGTATCACAGCCATGGACTACAACTAAATGCCAAGAAATGTTTGGGAAGTCATCCATCCCTGGTAACTATCATACTGACAACACATCCCTTAGAGTTGACCCAGTAGACAGGACTTAGGGGCACACATAGACAGTAACCTAGCCTTTGACCATCACGTGTCTACAGTGGCAAGGAAATCATTCTATACTGCACAACTTATAAACAAAGGTATGGCATCTAAGTCCAAGGAAGTCATTGTTCCACTGTATTTGGCATTCATCAGACCTATCATTGAGTACAATGCCCCCTTTGATATGTACCTAACCAGGCATACCCAACAATTGGAACATCCACAGAGGTTCCTCACTAAAAGAATACAAAGCGCATGTAAAATATCCTATGCAGACCGCCTCAAGGCCCTATCCTTGTATTCCGTCTCCTACAGGCTTTTGAGGGGAGATCTATGCCTGGCAAACAGGGCATTGTCAGACCCCACTCTGATGGACCTTCTGTATATCCACAAAACAAACAGCACCAGAATTCCCCATTCTAAAGACTTAAATCTTGCCTGTGATATAAATAGGTCCTGCTGGAGAGATAGGTATGTACCCTAGAGACTACCGTGTTTATGAAACAGGTTCCCCATCCATGTGAAGCAGAGTTTAACTCAATTCAAGTGCAACTTGGACAGCTGGATGGGAAACTGGAAATTCATCACTGGTTTGGCACCTATGTCTTTAATGGACACAGGTAACCTGTTAATGGTTCATATCCCAAACCCCTGCTTACACTTATCACAGGTATCAGAACTTGTCAGAGATTTGGGATGCATGGCTAGGTTTAAAAAGGCCTTTGTGGTCATTAGTCTAGTAAACACCTATGAACCTGTAGCTGCTGGGTTAGGTTTGGGATGAGTATATGGAAACTTAAAAGACTCCAGAACTTTATACAATGTATCTGCCTTTTTAGGGGCAGTAAACTGACTTTCAGGAAAATAGCAGACAGTGACACAAGCATTCTCCAATGATGACAACACAGCAATTCCATTTCCAACAGCTCATAGTATTTTTGAGGGACTGAGAAATCTAAGTTTTCATCCGGTGAAAAGACTGGCACATACAGGAAAATAGTCTCAAAGAAAGAGAAACCCTCACAGAGAGAATAAGATACTGGACTCTCATCTGAATCAGAAATCTGACAAGAAAACACTGCATCTGTCTCTTTATCTTTCTGTCCAGATTCAGAATTTTGAATCTCTTCAAGAAAACAGGCATCCCTTTATCTTTTACCAGAGAACACCTCATAAAAAGCATCAACAGCCTGAATTTGACCGTGAGTCAGACCTTATAATCTACTCCTGTACAGGGAAATATGAGTAGGAACAGATACATGTTTAGTTTTCTGTTTCTTCTGGACAGGAAAAATGAAACTAATAGGGTTGATAATGGCGGCAGCAACAGGTTTCCAAGGGATAAGCACAACATTCTGACTAAACAGGGAAGACAGCCCTATTCCCTGTCCCAGGACTACCAAGAGTAGCTCTCTCTTGTCCACTGAAGGAACTCCAACAGCCACAGAGGATGTGGCTAACCCCAGACCATAGTGGCTACAGGTATTACACCAGAGGGATCTGGGGTAAAGATGAGTGGTCTGAAGAACTAGCTTTGGCCAGAACAGAGTCACCCGCCTGCAGCTGAAGAATATTTTTAGCTTGCTGAGGTGGCAAAGGCTGTTTGCTTAACTTTTTTCTTTTTTCTGACATTAAAAAAGGATCATAGGAGATTACCAGGATATCGACCTGAAGGTCATTTTAAGCCTAGCCATTTCATCCCAATGTAATACCATGAAAATGCAGGTCAATATCCAAGGTTGCATTCAGAGATAACTGCCCATGTCCAGGAGGGTTGTAGGTGCTATTCCCCGGTAAGAATTTACGGTGCCCCATCAACTCATCCAGGGTCCTCTTGAACAGTGTCACAGAGGTGCTCTGTTTCACATGAACTGGTAGCCTGTTCCAAAGATGTGGCAGTCACCAGGAGATAAATCTGTCTCTCCAGCATGTCCTACTTAAGTTGCAGGACATATTTAGGTCCCTGGAATGGGTAGCCCTAGTCCCATATGATTTACTTTTATGCAGCAACTTCATTAGGTTTGGGTCTTGGATTGCTCTGTATGCCAGACATAAGTCCCCTAAGAAGTCGGCACAACATGAAGTACAGTGACAGGGACTCTAGTTGGTCTGTGTAAGGCACATACTGGAGCCCTTTGATCTTCTTTGTTAGAAACTTTTGAGGTCTCTCCAGTTGTTGCAGGTACTTCGTGTGGTATATGCCGAATGGGGCATTATACTCAATTATGAGCCAGATTAGTGCTGAATATATAAGGGCTGACTGTGAGATCAGTAGTTTTTGTCATGATCAAGCCAAAAACGATGCCTCTTTCTAAGAGAAGTAGCACAAGCTGGCAAAATTTTAAAATTGCAAAAAGTTATGTTTTCCCAATAAAAAGACAGTAAAAGCACTTTAATATACTTTGCCAGACCCAACAAGTAAAAATTAACACAATCTGCCACTGAAAAAAGTTTTAATTTTTTTTAAACAACTTTTAAACTAAACGGGGAAAGTGTGCTCATATTTAAAAGCACAGTTAAGTCTCAAATCAGTCCATTAAAACACTAACTCCTTGAAGGAAAAATAATTTTTCTAGCTAGGAAAGTGCATTTAATCAATTTGTTTTCTTTTAAGTTTTTTAAAAGTGGAATGTTTTCCCCCAAATGGAACTCATCTTCCCAGCAATGGAACAGCACAGCAGACAGTCAGTCCTTGACATAAGGAATTTATTTTGTTACATTTACAACATGCTCTCTGATGGAATGTATGAAGCCTGAAGAGTCAAAACGAACTGAGTTGCTACCTTTGAGGCTATCATAGCAAATCTGCAAAGGGGTATAAAATCTGGTATCCCCCTGTTTATGTATCACATTGCTATTGTGTTGCATGTTAAAACTTGAAGAGATCCTGGAGGACAGAGATTATTTAGTGCTTTCAAATCGATTATTACTGCCAATATCTTTTTGACACGTATGTGCTTCTGTTAAATTTGTTATACTTTTGCACCTTTAGAAACCACTCCTCATGCCAGATCTGAAGTATTTGCTGTGACAGACTAAAAAGGAGGCAGAAGGGAGAATGGAAGATCTGGACTGCATGAGAAATGGTTTAACCACCACAGAACCTCCCTCCTTACAATCTCCCAAAAGGAATCTAAAAAAGATAAAGCACGTAGATGGTGAGTCCAGGTTGACCTGAAGTACCAGTGGATTTTTCTTATGTGAAATCTAGTCACAGGAATCATAAGAATCAGCAAAGCCACGTACCCCAGAATCCTGAGAAATTCCTTTGCATATAACTGTTTTTTATTAGAAAAACTCAGGAAGAACTTTTGGAACATGTCTACTTTGTCTGGAATAATAAATGCTCTTCCAAGGGGAATATTTATTGGAAATTCCAGGAAAAAATATTTTCTGAGAAGGGATGAGATAAGATTTCTGAAAGATTCACTTCAAAATCTAGACCGAAGAGAAGATTTTAAACATTTGCTAAGGGCTCTTGGCAACTACAAAATTAGTTAGTATATATAATACAATCATTCAAGTATGGCACATGTGAATGCCTTGAAGTATGCAATAAGCAATTACTGGAAACAGACACTTTGTAAATACCCTTAGAGAAGTAGACAATTCAAAGGGAAAGACAGAAAACTAATGAGGGATAGATGCAGAAAATCTTAAGAAATGCCTGAAGTGCTTGACAAAAGGAATGTGATGGTAGGCATCTTTTAAGTTTAGCTTTACCATGAAAGTCAGTAAGGGAACAAGAGGTAACAGACAGAAGGGCTAACATTTTGAAATTTGGGAGCTTGATGAAAAGATTTAGAAAGGACATGTCTAGCACAGGCTTTTAAGTCACTTCTTTCTTCGCCACCAGAAAAATCCTTGAATAAAAACCTATGCCCATCTGGTAGACACGCACTGGTTCGATGATTCCCCGAGATAAAATGGAGGGAACATGAATAGTTGGTTTATTGGGCAAAGAGGAGACCCCTGGAAGGCAGGAATTCCCACTGCCTACTCTACCCCTGCTGAATGACTATGAGTATCCACTTATCTGAAACAACCGAGTGCCACCTAGAAATATGTAGACTCTGAGATAATGAGAGAGAGAGACTGACAGGGGAACGACTGAAGAGGCCAATAATCATTTTGACTTTTTGGACTGTCCTTGATTTTGACTGGCTTTCCCTTTCTTTTTAGGGCCTTCTTGCCAATGCTTATTAAAGTCCTGTTTTGAAAGCACCTTGCTGCTTGAATTACTTTTTGAAAAAAGGGGCTGAGGTGGATGGAAATTTTTTATTTCCTTAAAAAAGAAGAGTTGGATGACTTGGGTCACCCCCTGAATACTTCCCATGCTCATGAAACCTCTTAAGCACATCAGCTGCAGAAAGGTCATAGAGAACTTCCTTATCCAGGAGAGAATTTACAGTCTCAGATTTAATATATTCAGTAAGATTTTAAGAGTGTAGCCACACAAATTTTTTCATGACCGACTTAGAAGTAGCAGTTCTGGATAGAGTGTCAGCAGCATAGTAACACTTTAGGGCATGCTTAGTTAGCCCCTTGCTCCCCCCCCCATTTGGGTGTTGTGACCCCCCCCCCAACCCCTGATAATTTTATATTCTAACTCTGAGACCACACAATGCTATAGGAATGGGAATGTTCCCCAACCTCAGCAATATGGCGATCTCACACACCTTTTGATCATCTGTTTATCTGACCAAATTGTGCTGACTAAATGCAACTTTAATGACATTCAACTAATTTACTGGCTTATACTTATATAAGCATACACATATGCAAGTCTTTCGGCTTTTCCCAGCTAGGGGTCGCCACAGCGGAACTCCAGTCCGCTAATGATTGGCAGTGGATTTTACGGTGCCGAGTTGCCAGCCCAATGCCCATTCTTCAAAGAAGGCACACTCATTCATGCATGCACCTACCTGCATGTCTTTAAATGTCACTCTGCAGTGGGGAGGACATGCAGACTCCACAGAGAAGGTGCTATATATATATATATATATATATATATATATATATATATATATATATATATATATATATACACACATACACATACACACATACACACACACACATATATATATATATGTATATAAATGTGTTGTTCATCCGTCGTCGTTACCGATGACCAAAGACATCACGTCAAGGAGGTTGACTGAGTACGGTGTGTCCTTCTGTAGCTGA
This sequence comes from Protopterus annectens, assembly GCF_019279795.1. Classification (NCBI taxonomy): domain Eukaryota; kingdom Metazoa; phylum Chordata; order Ceratodontiformes; family Protopteridae; genus Protopterus; species Protopterus annectens. Next base: position 777,445,466 of record NC_056741.1, read on the forward strand.
TCAGTCCGATTCGGGCTTGGAAAGCTCTGCCGCATATTGGGCACAAGTGGTCATTTGAGTTCATTGGCAATGAGTTGGCTGTGGATTTACGCAGCTCATGCTTCCTCTGTAGTCCTGCTCTGCTCGCAGGAGATAGCACCTTTCCAGCTTTGCCAGGCAGGGCGGTCTTGCACTAGGGTCTCCCAGGAGTCCGGGTCAATGCCAAAACTCTTCAGAGACTCTTTCAGTGTGTCCTTGAAGTGCTTTTTCTGACCACCTTGTGTGTGTTTGCCTCCTGCAAGTTCACAATAAAAAAGTCTCTTGGGGAGGCGTGTGTCTGGCATACGTACAAGGTGGCCTGCCCACCTGACTTGGGCTCTCCTCTGCAGGATGTAGATACTTGGCAGTCCAGCTTGAGAGAGGACAACTGTGTCTGGAACTCTGTCTTGCCAGGTAGTTTTCAGCAGCCTTTTTAAGCAGTTCATATGGAAGCGATTCAACTTTTTGGCATGATGCTCATACACAGTCCATATCTCACAGGCATACAGTAGTGTGGGCAGTATGACTGCCTTGTTCACCTTCAGCTTTGTGGACAGTTTGATGCCTCTCCTTTCCCCCACTGACTCCTGCAACCGTCCAAATGTGGTGCTTGCCTTGGCGATGCCTGTGTCTACCTCATCATCAATGTTCACAAATATGGAGAGTGTGCTGCCAAGGTGTGCAAACTTGTCAACAGCCTTCAAGATCTCACCTTCAGCGGTGATAGTTGGCTCTGCATACATGTTCTGCAGTGCGGGCTGATGCAAACTCTGTCTTCTTGGTATTAATTGTAAGGTCGACGTTTTTGCAGGCAGTGGAAAAGCAGTTCATACTCTGCTGCATCTAGGCCTCTGTGGCAGCATTGAGTGCGCAGTCATCTGCAAACAGGAAATCGTGTGCAAAGTCCTCTTCAACCTTGGTCTTGGCCTGTAGCATCCACAGGTTGAAGAGCCTGCCATCAGTCCTGTATCTAATCTTGATGCTGGTTTCTTCATCACTGCAGATGCCATCTGCCAGCACGGCTGAGAATATTATGGTGAACAGCATGGGTGCCAATACACAGCCTTGCTTGACTCCATTGGTGACTGGGAAGGCATCAGAGGAGTCTCCAACGTCCAGTACTTGAGCAAGCATGCCATCATGGAACTGGCACACCATACTGATGAATTTGCCTGGGCAGCCAAACTTCTCCATGATCTGCCATAGCCCCTCACGACTGACCGTGTTAAAAGCATTGGTCAGGTGCATGAATATTGTGTAAAGGTCCCCGTTTTGTTCCTGGCAATTCTCCTGAATTTAATGTGCTGCAAATATCATGTCCAGTGTCCCTCGGCCCTCTCTAAAGCCACACTGACTTTCTGGCAGGTGTCCATCTTCCATGTGTTGAATGAGATGGTTGAGGAGGACTCTGGCAAGGATTTTGCCGGCAATGACCAGGACAGAGATTCCTCTGTGGTTGTCACAAGACTGCCTCTTTCCCTTTCTCTTATAGAGATGGATGATGGCGGCATCCGTTAGCTCCTGAGGGATAACTTCCTGTTGCCACATAGTCTGGAAGAGCTCGGTGAGCTTCTGTAACAAGACTGGTCCCACTGTCTTGTAGATTTCAGCTGGATTGGAGTCAGAGCCTGCTGCTTTACTATTGGACAGATGCTTAATCGCTTCCTTAACCTCTGATTCCTTTGTAGGTTCTGCCAGGGAGGTGTTAATGGTGACTTTCGGCATGCGGTCAATGGCTTCAGTATTGATAGAGGAAGACCTATTCAGGACATTGTTGAAGTGCTCAGCCTATCTTTCCAGGATGGCTTTCTTGTCCGTAAGCAGGGTGGACCTGTTGGCACTGAGCAGTGGTGATGTTCCAGAGGACTGTGGTCCACAGATGGTCTTCTGGGCATCATAAAAACACTTGGAGTTCTTGCTATCGGTGTACTTCTGGATCTCATCTGCCTTTCTGCTAAGGGAGGAGTCTTGCATCTATCTCAGCTTTGCTTGCACCTTTCTTTTGATGGAGTTATAGGCTGCTTTCTTGAAGACGGATGTAGTGTCTTGCTGGAGGGATCTGAAGGCTTCACACTTCTTATCCAGCAGCTTTTGAATGTCTTCATCATATCATCAAACCAGTCCTAGTGTTTGCGTGTGTTCAGGTCCAAATGAGCGAGAGCAGTGTTGTAGACCACATCCCTAAAGGCTGCCCAGTCCTCTTCTGCACTGATGGTGCCAAAGCTGAGTTGGTCAAGCTTACTGTCGAGGTCCACCCTGAGGTTCTGGCACACAGAGTGCTGTTCTAACTTGGTGAAATTAAGGTGCCTATTGGTCTTTTTCCCCTGCGGGTGCCGTCTAGGCTGAATGTGCATGTTGAGTTTTGAGAGGACGAGTCTGCGGTCTGTCCAGCAGTCTGTGCCACACATGGCCTTAGTCACTCTAACATCCTGCCTGTCCCTTCTGCTTACTATAACATAATCAATGAGATGCCAGTGCTTGCTGTGTGGATGCATCCAGGACATCTTGTTACAGTTGGGTAGGCGGAAGACTGTGTTTGTGATCAACAGGTCAAGAGCTGCGCAGGTCTTCAGAAGTAGATGACCATTGATGTTCTTTTGCTGATTACATTCCTCCCAATGACACCCTCCCATATCTGGTAGTCTGCACCAACTCTGGCATTGAAGTCACCTAAGGTGATGAGCTTATCCACCTTGGGCACAGATGCTATGAGGGACTCCAAGTCTTCATAAAACTTGTCTTTAATTTCCTCTGGATTTGTCATGTTTGGGGCATATACACTGATGAAGGTGGTGTGGTGCTTTCTTTTAAGGGGGAGCCACAGAGACATGAGTCGGTCATTGAATCCTTTAGGGAGGCTGGCTAATTTGCTAATCAGATTAGATCTGATGGCGAAACCCACTCCTGCTTCATGACATTCATCGCTGCTGCGGCCACTCCAAAAAAAAAAAAAGTATAACTGGCTTTAACTTCTCTCAGCTGGTCTGCGTCTGTGAACCTGGTCTCACTGAGGGCTGCTATCTGGATGCTGTACCTGCCGAGTTCTCTTGCGGCAAGTGCTGTCTGTCTCTCAGGTCTGTCTGTTTTGAAGCTATCCATGAGCATGTGCACATTACATGTGCCAATGGTGAGCGAAGTCACCAATGTTTTTTTCTTTGTGATTCGACCACATGATTGGGATCCCCGCCTGCCACGGCAAACAGGCTGGGGTAGGATGAAGCATGCTATGTTTAGGGCACCTTTTCTAGCCCCTTCCTCAGACCATGAAGGTGAGCACAGCGATCCTTAATAGGGCTGCTCAGACACCCAAGGGGCTGCTAAACTCCACTGCTGCTTCAGTCCAGTACAGACTGACTCATTGCCCTGGGATGCCTGTGTGTGAGGTTGTGGCTACAGCTTCCAGTACATCCACACCTGCTGCTTCATCATTCACCCATCGCTACAGGACTTGGGGGGGGGGGTGATGTCTTGAGTTGTGCATGAATTGGATTATAGTGAGATAGTTGCGCAAATCGTCAGTCTCACTCTCTCGTCCCAACCTATCTTGATCCAATGGCAGGACATAGTGAAGATGATGGGAGATGGGTCGAGATGCAGTGTATGGCCAAAAGTGTCCTAATGTGTCTCACTGTGCCCTATTTGTGCTCCACATCACTTTACTGAGTCTGCTTTCCTGCCCGTTGAATCAGCCTGGTGATTTCCTCTGCGCAGTCTGCTGGATCCAGTCTTTGCATGCATAGGTAGACAAGCCCCAACTCATCGAGGGTTGCAAATCTGTCGGTTACCCTCGCCTGGTTTTGTCGGCCAGTCGAAGACATTGCCCAGGGTGTGGCCGCTGTTGCATGCAGACAGCTATGAGGAACCACAGGTAAGAGCCGAGTGTCAGGTGAGGACCAAGGTGGATGAATAACTCTGACATGTTCACCCATCAGTGGTACTAACTTTCCCTGGCACCCCATACACACACACACACACATATATATATATATATATATAAATATATATATATATATATATATATATATATATATATATATACACACAACAGAAGGTAGAAACCACGACACAGCACGGCCGAGTAAAACTGTTTAATCAAATGAAGCGCTTTTCGTTTGTTGTCATATACAAACTTCTTCAGATACCAAACATTTCAAGCAAGCAGGTTAAATAGTCAAAAGATAATTGTCAATTAATCCATTTAAACTCTTAAAGCACAATGTACCTATTAAATACATCTACAACAGTCTACATTCTAAATACATTCAACTATTAATAAAAAAAATATATATGTATATATATATATATATATATATATATATATATATATATAAATATATATATATAATAAAAACTTATATATAATAAAAAACACGCCTACACTAAATCAAAATCACTAGATCAAAACTAAACATTAGATAAATGTGTGAATACAACTAATAATGAAAGTAAAAAATAATTAAAAAATAAATCCATACATCAATACTGTAATGTAACATGTGTAAACATTAATTCACAGTAAATTGACAAGAAAATGTCCTCTATGAACACTGTTAACCTGGTAAAAAAAAACATTTACCAGGTTAACAGTATTCATAGAGGACATTTTCTTGTCAATTTACTGTTTAACTAAACTTTTCTGATATAACTAAAGAAATACTATCCCTGATCTACTCAAAGGAATAACAGCAAGGCCAAGGCAGGCTTACAGTTTTCTTGGTGAGTTCTTCTTTTCTTGGTGTTCAAAAACTGTTCTGTACTTGACAAATTGCACAGCTTCTGAGTCTCAGCTGTCTCTAATTTTAAAATATAAAAGCCAACTGTTTAAAAGAAATTATTTTCTGCCAATCAGCTGTTTAAACAATCTCCTAGCAACCAGGGACATTCCAATGACATCACTCACTGCTCAGCTGATTCTCCACAGTTTGAACTTTAGTATGTCCCTCTCAAACAAGCGCAGTTAGAATTGTAGCAAAGCAGTGACCAATTCTTTAAACATTCTGTTTAAACAGGAAAACACTCAACATTTCAAAACTTACCTATATTTTCACAATTAGGCATACTGACATACAATACAATTTAATCTGAGAATATGTACAAATCTACGATATACAGATAACAAAAATGAAACTTCAAACCCAAAAACCAATTGTGGCAACCGTGCTTAATAGCTACAATACGATTTATTATGAAGCGCTTTTCATTCAATAGTAATACTTGAACTTCTTCAGATACAATACAAGTTAATTAAAACATTTAAATAGTAAAACAGTTAGATCACCTAATATCCTACATAACTTAAAGTAAAATACATTCATTTCCATTAGAATTCATTAATACAAAATTAGTTAAAAACATTTCTAAAATCCTGTTTATATCCTATCTTATCAGCATATATAATCAAGTGTAAATAAATATTAGATAGGTAACTATACATGACTTAAAGACTGACCAAATAAGTTAGGAAGCAGCTTGTTTTTGCTTACCTATCATGACAAATACCTATAACCTATGTAATTAATTTCTATAAAGGGCATTTAATATATAAATGAATAAATACATTCATAATTGGTACAACATTATTAGGATGTTTCATATACATGTATATTTCTTCAATAATTAGCTACCAGATTTAATTAGTGTTCTGTAACTGTGTCCATATGTTTATCTATGTAAACTTTTGAGTTTTAGTAGAGGCATTATGGAACACATATCATTTATATCAGGAATGTTACATGCGTATAGTCGAACTTGCCATATCAATTCCAGTCTCTCTAGCTCTATCTCCAGTGGTCGCCCTCTCATACTCTTTACCACCTGATCCAGTATCCAAAATTTGAATTCATGATTAGGATATTCTTGGATGTGTTTAGCTAATGCATTATCTTGTTTGAGTCTACTTATACTATATGTATGTTTGCATATCCTGTCTCTTAACCTACGTATTGTCTTGCCATCATAAATACAAGGACAATATTGACACTTGGCGAGATAGACTACCATTTTTGAATTGCAGTTGTACTTCCTATTACTTGTCAATTCTTTGTTGTTAACAGATAGTAATGTTCCCACCAGGATATATCTACAATAAGGGCAAGAACCAGATTGTTGCATACCTCTTCGGTTGGTATCCGTATTATGTATATATTCAAATAAGTTTTTGTCCCTTCTTGTGGTAAATCTTGGTGTAATATCCAATTTTTCCAATAATTTTTTATCTTCTGTAAGAATATTCCAGTTCTTACATACAATGTTCCTTATATAATAATAGTCTACATTGAATGTTAAAACAAAATTAGAAGCAAAAGATGAGGGGCCATTTGTTCTTGTACTGCTCAAAGATGTCTCCACTGGGAATTCTAGACACTAGACTTTTCTACTATACTTATATTTTCAGCCATAACATTACCAAGTATAGGTTTATAAGTACCATTAGATCTTTTTCTTACTACTTCATTTATGATACTGTCCAAAAACACTTAGGTATGCTCTTTTGGTAAACATTTGTTTTAGTGGCTGGCATTCAGTAATAAAATCCTCCTCTTTTGAAACCATTTGCGCCACTCTCACTAATTGTCTCTTAACACCTATTTCTTTTGGTGGTAGGGGTGATCGCTTGAAAAATATAAGAATGTGTTTGAGTAGGAGGGTTTTCTATATATTTTTGCCTCATACTTTTTATCGAAGTTGTTTTTGACTAATTGTACATCTAAAAATGGGATTTGATTTTCATCGAAATTATATGTGAATTTGAGAAATTCTGTACTCTGATTAAAGTATTCAACTAAATCTTTTGCTTGTTCTTTACCGCCATTAAATAATATAAATATGTCATCCAAAAAACATGTGAAATACACTAATTGTGCATTAATTTCATCATTATTAAAGACAAAGGTACATTCCCAATAATTCATGACTAGATTTGCAAAACTAGAACCACACGGAAACCCCGTGGCTACTCCTCTTTTTTGGTGATAAAAACTGTTTTTAAAATTTATATAATTATGTGACAACACAATATCGAATAATTCTTCCACTAACGCTATTTCTGACAGCGGGGCACCTTTATTCCTAAGGTTAAGAGTGACCCATTCAATACATAGTTCCTGTGGTATTGAAGTGTAAAGATCCCTTACATCTACTGTTAATAGGTTGTGTTGTTCATTAAATTCTAATTCATTAATCTTTTCTAAAAATGACCAGGAGTCCTTGCATATTCCAGTTTCTGTTAGTACATACTTCTTAAGAATTGAGTCGATCACTTTTGCACATGCATAGGTTGCAGAGTTCCTGCCATCTACAATGGGTCTAAATGGTGGGTCAATTAGATTTTTATGAATGTTAGGCACTCCAAATATTGTAGGGGCTATGGGTGCAGGCATAAGCATATAATTATACATATCAAGATCAATTATTCCTTTGATAAACAAATCATTGATATATATGTTTATTCTTTGGTTAGCCTGATTATATTCATTCAAAGAAGCTTGGTATATGACTCAGAAGATAGTAAAAATTCTATTTTATTCTCATAATCAACTGGGTCCATAAATACCAGACCACCGCCTTTGTCTGGTTTCATAATACGGAATCTAGTTTCTTTTAAATATTTAATACATTCTTGTTCATCCTTTGTTAGGTTCCCCTTTGTTACCATCTCCTTTTTCCATAAGTCAAAATGTCTAAAATCTAGTTCACATACTTTTTCAAAAGTGTATAAAAGATTGTGCAGGGGTGGATTGTATGTGCTAGCAACTCTACATTGTTGTGTATATTCCATGTTTGTGTTACCAAACATTATTGCTAGATTCAATTTTCTAACATACATTTTTAAATCAATTATGCAGTTAGTAACATTAAGTATTTTCTATGGAACAAAGGTAAAACCCTTTGCCAATAGGTTTGCCAACTCAACAGAGACGTCTACTGAGGAAAAGCTATATATTGAAAAATCCCCTTCAGAGTTTTTAGTTAATGTAAAATTATTTGTAAATACACTCTCTGTTACCTCATTTATTTCCATTTGTTGTGTTTCTTCCTTTGGTTGCGTTTGTTCCGTGTTCTTCCCCTCTGAAAACCCTGCTGGTTGTTGGTCCACTGGTTGTTAGTCCACTGGTTGTTAGTGTTCAAATTTCCGTTACTGCCATTATTTACATTCTGATTCTGCAACCGCTCACTCCTACATAACCCACCTTCATTTCCTACACCATTTGTAGGAAATCCAATTGCATATCTATGTCATTCTGGTGCCTTTCAAAACCTACATTCTCCCCAGCGTTTTGTTGTTGTGCATTAAATCCTTGTCGGTTATATGCATGGGAAGTGCCCGGACTGGTGTCTGGATTGACAGTTCCTTCTGCTACACACCCTCTTATTTTCCACTACTGTGCTGGTGGTGGACATGGATAAGCTTATAGATGCCTTAAAGAACATTATATAAGATGATGACTAAGTGCTTTTTGCTGACTATACTACTGATGAAAGCCTTGCTGCTGAAACCGGTCTAGTTTCAGTTTTATTAAACTACTTTTGAACCTTCCTTGGTGCTGGCCTTTTTTCTGATTTTGGGTCTAGGACGTGGATAAGCCGTGCCGTTTTGATATTGTAAACAGTCACGCTCAAGCTTCTTGATTTTTATAACTTTAGCTTTATTCATGTATGAATCTACTGTTTGGAAAATATGGGTATATTTGTATTTATACCTATCAAAATCCGGGTGAGATTTGATTTGCACATCCAATACTGTTATGGATTCTTTCAGTTCATCTGCTGTGATAGTGTAATTCTTACACATAATATCCAGCAGTTCTAGTCCCTGTTTATTGAATAATTTCATTAGATCCACATGGAATTGTGAGTCGGGGATGAGTCCTGTAGAGTACTGGCATATTCTTAAATCTTTTGGTACTAGTTCAGATTTTAGGCATTCAACAAAATATTCCACGTTTAATCGCAGTTTTTTATATTTTAATAATGTGTGATCAAGAGTATTCAATAGTTTGTTAATGCTAATCTCACCCCTAGCCGGATTCACCGAAGATGGTTTATCACTGTTCTGAAACAAGCCCATGGGTGTAATGAGCCAGTCTTTTAAATTCAGGATTCCTATAAGCCCTGGGATTGGAGCATTATTCGTTGCTTCTGAAGTTATAACACTGTTAGTTATATTATCGTTCATACCAATATGAACTTTAGTAGTAGTAGCAGCTTGACCATTAGGAATACATGCCGAGGTAGTCGACGAAGCTAATCGATGGTCACATGTATTGTGTGCTGTTATCGACATACCGGCATTAGTGTTCGTGTTTGTTGAAAGTTCACCAGGTACATACTGCTGCTGTTGATGTTCGCTATGCAAACCGCTAAGCGAATCCACTTTCTCTGTCAGTCTTTCAACCTGTTATGCTAAGGCTTGAACTATGCCTATTAATCCATTGTTTCCTTCTGTTTCGCTTTCAGTTAAAGAGAAAAGTTCTGGTGTAGCATTCCACTGGTTGGTTGCCATGATATCAACTCCACGATATACAGATAACAAAAATGAAACTTCAAACCCAAAAAACAATCGTGGCAACCGTACTGAAGCAGCAGTGGAGTTCAGCAGCTACAATATAATTACATACATGTGTGTGTGTGTGTGTGTGTGTGTGTGTGTATATATATATATATATATATATATATATATATATATATATATATATATATATGTATATATAGGTCTACTTCTAATCCGTGAACGCTAATTTTTTTGAAGATTAGAAAGCAGACATTTTTTTCACGAAAGTGCACTTTCACAAAAATCACTTAACTGAGTCATGGTACAGTGGGGATAAGGAAATATATCCTTTTCCCCACTGTAGTGTGATCTCGGAGTTAGTATATATAAGCAGCGGGGGGTGAAGGGGGGCTTGCCCCCGTGCAAAAATGTATTTTTCATTGCCGGGCATACCTCAGGTAATTACATATACTATCTCCGAGATCAAACTACAGTGGGGAAAAAGATAATATTTCACTATCCTCGCTGTACTGTGATTCGGTTAAGTGACTTTTGTTCCGTTAAGTGCGCTTTCGTGAAAGTGGATGTCTGCTTTCTAATCTTTGAATAAATAAGTTTTCATTGATTAGAAGTAGACCCATATATATAGCTATAAATATATGTATGTATATATGTGTGTGTGTATATATATATATATATATATATATATATATATATGTGTACATGGGTCTATGTCAGATCATCAAAAGTTCTAAAATTCAGGGCAACCCTCCTCCCCTGCAACCCTACTAATTATATATGCCAACTCCAAGATCGCATGTCAGTGGAGAAAGGGCAAATTCCATTTCTTGATATTTTGAATTTTAGATACCTTGATTTTCAGTCTTTTGAACTTCTGAAGTGGTTCTCTCTCTCTCTCTATATATATATATAAATATGTAAATATGTATATATATATATATATATATATATATATATATATATATATATATATATATATATATATATATATATATATATATATATATGTATATGGATCTATGTTGATGCATCGAAAGTACATTTCATCGAAACGTACATCGAACTCACTTTCGAAAACGTCCATTTTTTCGAAAATGCACTTTCGCAAAAAAAAAAAAAAAAAAAAAAAAGCCAAAAAACTAAAAAAAAAAAAATAAAACATTACTCACATTTATACATGGGGGTAAGCCTGAAATTACTACATTACTTACCCACTTAAAGAGAAATGACGTCATAATGACGCAGCTCCATAGTCTTAAGAATGGGTAAATTTGCTGACTTAATACCACAAAAGCATGCAAAAGTTGAGATTCTGCTCAAAGAAGGTGCTCTTGGATCAGAAATCACTAAGATCATCTCAGTTAGTCAGCTGCCTGTCAGCCGAATTCATAAGAAAATGAACACCGGTGAAGGGTTGTCTCTCAGATGTTCTGGCAGATCTGGTTGCAGAAGGTCCACAACTCCTCGGAATAACTCATATCTAATCAGAGAATGCCATAAGAACTGCAAGGCATCCGAGAGACAGCTGCAGGGGATGCTCAAACAGCAGGGTGTTACAGTGCATTCCAGAACTGTTCAATGGAGACCTCTGGATGCTGGGTTTTGAGCTTACAGAGCTGTGAAGAAACAGAAATTCTCCAACCAAATGAAGGCAAAAAGACTACACTGGTTGAAAGAGTTTCAAAACTGTTCAGAAGAAGATTGGCAACAGGTTGTTTTCAGTGGCGAGAGCATAATATAGTGTTCGGATCAGCAAGTACAATATGTCAGACAATAATCTGGAGAGCAGATGAGGGATGATTGTATCCATTCAGCGTGTCAAGCACCCCACTCAAAAACAGAATAAACTAGTACCAAAAGCTAACTGCCCTTGTGGGCCATTCAAAGTCCAGCCAATTACCCCATGTGAGAATCAAACCCTGCACATTGTGCCTATAAGGTGAACATCTTAACCACTATGCTAACCTCCCACCCTGGATGATGGTGTGGTGCATTATCAGAATCTTTGGAACAGGTCAAATCTACAATGTTCGGGGAAAAATAAAACAGGAAAAGTACAGAACTGCACTGCACAATGTCTGCTCCCTCAGCTGTGTGACTGGGCAAAGAAGAAGGGATTTACGGGGACAGAAGACTTCATATTCATGCACGATGGTGCCCCATGTCACAAAGGTCGACAAGTGAAAAGTTTCCTTGAGGTCCATGGTATTGAAGTGTTACCATGGCTGGGTAACAGCCCAGATATGAATACAATAGTGAACGTGTGGGCTATTCTAAAGTCAGAGATGAAGAAAAAGACCATAACAATCCAGCAGCAACGGAGCGAAGAACTCATTTCAGCTTGGGCCCGCAATGCTTCTATGACTCAACACTGCTGTGAACGTGTTTGTTCTATTCCTCAACAAGTTAAATCCCTGCTAATGGCCAAAGCGTCATTCACAAACCATTAGAACATTGTATTAGAATATCTTCTCATGTAATATGAATTATATCATTTGTCATTTCATATACTCAAATTGACTTATATGGAGAAACAACAAAAACACTGTTTCTATTAATTTGGCTAACACTGTATCTCTCTCTCTCTCTCTCTCTCTCTATATATATATATATATATATATATATAAACAAAATGTAAACTCCTCTCTCTTGATAATACAACCACTGACGTCATGTCTCATAACAAATTATTAGGGACGATAATCTTAAATTCAACCTGCATATACAAAATTGTATAAGAAAACAAAAAGTAGGTATGCTTTATAGAGACAAAAACTTTCTCACCAACACAACTAAAGCTACACTTGCCACTACCCATCTCTTCACCACATTTCTTTATGGAGCTCCCATCCTTACTAACCTTCAGGCATCACAAAAATCAAAACAATGCTGTAACACAGTTGGTAAATTTGCAGCAAATACCCCATTCAGAATCTAGCACTAAAAAGCCTTAGCTGGTTAAAACTACCCCATCAACTAACATATACACAGCTTCTTACCACTACAAAATTATCCAGAATCCATCTGCTTGTCCAGCACTAAATAACATTCTACACAGCTATGTTCCTAGTCAGTCATTATGATCCAGTGACCAAAAATTTTCTGTCTATCCATAAACCTATCAAATCTGCTGGGCATTGTTTGTAGTTTTATCATGTTGCTAAAGACTGGAACTCCTTACCTTTATCCATCAGGTCAATACCTGCCTTCCCATCCTTGAAAACCATTCTGAAAGATTTCTCAGACAAAAGCTGGCTCTGTTCATGTTCAATACCAGGGATAAACTGTATCCCTAAATGTGGAAAAATACCTATTCTTACTTGCATCTCCTTACTCTCCCTTCTTCAGTCACTCACTTCCTTACTTCTATTAATTTCTCTACCCTGGCTTTCTCTCTAAATATAGCATAAGCTTGTTCTTCTCTTACTTCATAATGCAATTCCTGTTTACATTATACTACCCTACTTTTAATATCTCTGTAAACTGGATAAAATTTCTCTATTAGATAATTATCATATAACTTCTATCTATTCTTAAACAATATTTTCATATCATGTCAAATTTGGTGCAATTATTTAAACTGCAGCTATTTTTGTATTATTTTTAAAGACTGTAAAATTATTATTCTTAAAAAGCTTTGTAACAATTTGGAGCTTTTCTCACTGGACCACCGCTGAAAAACTACCCAGTCGGACTTAACACACTATATATATATATATATATATATATATATATATATATATATATATGAATAATTAAGCCGTCTTTAATTACTTGATTGCTTAATTTATGGAATGAGACTTGCTATATATTGGAGCTTGCAAGTATATGCTGTTGTCTGAGGAAGGAAAGTCAGTGAACTTTCCGAAAGCGCTAACCTATTAAAGTTTGTGTTCACAGCCTGGAGCAGCTAGTCCTGTTTTTTGTTTATCTGTATATATTTATATATATATATATATATATATATATATATATATATATATATATATATATATATATATATATATATATATATATATATAAATATATATATATATATATATATACATATATATATATATACATATATATACACATATATATATATATATATATATATATATACACACACACACATATATATATATATATATATATATATATATATACACACACACACACACACACACACACACACACACCTATTATACTATGTATGTGTGCAAGTGCAGGTCTGTATATATATATATATATATATATATATATATATATATACATATATATATATATATATATATATATGTGTGTGTGTGTGTGTGTATATATATATATATATATATATATATATATGTGTGTGTGTGTGTAATAGACAATCTCAGAGTATGCACCAACAAAACAATCTCCAGGATTTAATAAAATCCATGTATGCACAGTGTAGAGCCTACATGGACTGTTACCATGTCTGTGACGGTCCCCCCTCGGCAGAGCACCATGTATATTAATGATGGCACATTGCCAAGGAAAAGCTGAGGAACACAGTTATTGAATTGGTGTAAGGGGAGGTGTAGTGGCAACTGTGTCCACAGACGGGTAGGAGACTCCCCGGACTGTCCATCAGTGTCATGTTAATTTAAAAATTTCTTTTAATAAAAAAATGTTTGCGTGGTGTGGCACAGAGCACAGCAATGCTAAGCGGTACCCAGACAATGCCCAGACATCTAAAAACAAAAAACAGATGTATTTATTTATATTTATATATACATATATATATACATATATATATATATATATACATATATATATATATATATATATATATATATATATATATATATAAAGTGTAACTGAGCATGTTTGCATGGTGTGGTGCTCTGTATTGCTTATAGGTAGCTCTGTGTTATATGCAAAGGTACACCTGATGTCTGAATATCCATGTAGCTTAATGAATAACGTCACGGCTCCATGTAAGTAGGTCTAGGGTTTGAATACATGGAAAGCAAATAAGTATTTCATTTTGAAACATACATTTTGCAGGATAATTTAAAATATATCTCCACTGGGCACTGCTAAGCTCTGTTGAGACCTGCTAAGCACCGCATAAACATGATAACAGCTGTCAATGTTTATGCCCTGCTTGGCTGTTTTGCGCACTGATAAGTTCCGCTAAGACTCCAGTACTGCCTGTTTTCGTACTTCTTAGCTCAGCCGTGATGGTATATGCGGAGCTAAGCAACATGGCAATTTTGTGAATATTGCCCCATGACGTGCAACGGCGGGAAAACAGCCTATATTAAGCCCAATAGGTGGGAATACAGAAGAATCCATTACAGTTCTGTCTCTGAAGGATACCATGGCTGGTGTTGGTGAAGGTGTGTGCTTTCAGGTGCAGTGCTGGGACATTCTGAAACCGAGAATCATGGTTGAACTTCTAGTAAAAAAAACATGAAGACCAGCTGCTGCAGGGAGGTTTCCAGGGCTCAGAGTGCAAGCGGAAGCCTGGGACCGGCTGGCAATGGAACTCACCAGTTTTACTGGTATCACCCGCACAGGTGAGCAGTGTCGTCACCACCCTGACAACCTGAAATGGATAAAGGTATGCAAGTACCTTTACCTCTTTTCACCAGTATCTAATCTGAATGTCTGCAAAACTGGTATGCATAATGGTGTGCTTCTCTCCCAACAGCTGCAGAGGAGAGGGCTCACAATGTCGAGTTGCACACCGGGTGCCTGGCCAGTTTGCACCATGAGTGTGGTGAGTACAGGTGTATTATGCTAACTGCAGTGAAATACGCAAGAAAGGGTAAAGCATTAACTGCACGACAGTATATTCAATAAAGTCTATAGTGCAATAAATGTGGAATTAGAGCTGTACTGCAAGCAATGAATAATGCCAACTGTTGTGCAATAAAACACAAAACAATAGCAGGAACTGCAATAAAATATAAACAATAAAGTCTGTAGTGTAATAACTGTGGTATTAGAGCTGTTGTGAAAGAAATGAATAATGGCAGCTGCTGTGCAAAAAACATGAAACAATACCAGGAAATGTACTAAAGTATATACAATAACGTCTGTGGTGCAATAATTGTGGAATTAGAGCGGTCTTGAAATAAATAAATAATGGCAACTGTTCTGCAATAAAACATGAACCCATAACAATAACACTACGGAAAGTGTGTACATCAGGAATGTCTTGTTGTAACCATTGCATTGGAGCTGTATGCATTCAGGCTGTAAGGTAAGATGCTGCTGTCAAGTATATCACTAATAGCTGTAGAATGCAAATCTAATGGCTGATAATTGTATTGTTAAACACGTATAGTACCATTCAAGGCTGTCTCTAGGCCAATATTGTTCAGATAATGCTCTGTCATCCACAAACATTAGGTAAGCAAGTTATGTGGGAGAGGTAGCCCACTTCAAAGATATTTCAACTCGCTAATAATAAAGTGTGTACTGCAGCACTGTTAGACTGATATATAGAGTACCTACTATCTGTGTTATTCCTTTATGTAATGCATGTGTGTTCTACTGTCACTGCAGTCTAACATAACACTGTAGTAGCACTGCCAGGTCATATTTTGTTTCCAGGTAAGCTCTAGGCAGATATCAGTCAGTCAGTAATCAGCAGTGACTCAATATCTCAGTTTGTGTATATAGTACATTTTGCCACACACAGACCAGGGTTTGAATCCAATGATAGGTAGCCCTAAATATTACAGCAGCAGTCATGAAATGCTCACAAAGTCTTTCTCCACAGGAACTACAGGTAAATGGGTGAGGTAGCCCATATTATGAGTACAGACCTTTGTGTTTAGATTTCTCAAACTGTTAAAATCATTAGCAAGAATGTGAAAACTCAACCATGTGCAGTCTGAAAAAAGGGCACCTGTCCCCCCCAAATAATCACCCCATACATAGCTCTCCATGTCACACACGTGTCCACTGGACACCACTAATCTGGTCTAACTGGCTGGACAATATAGTTATGTTGTCCTCACCCATCTTCCTGGGGTTTGAGAGTTCAAATTAATTTACAAAATCTGTCAAAATGCACAGCTGTTGCTGTACAAGATATGGATAGCTATGGATCATTCCCACACCCTTCCTGCACATCCCTAACTGCCTTTCATTAGGTTTTCCCCCTGCCTGCCCCCATTTCACCACTTTGCTATCACTCCCTTTTTCTTTTCTTTATATTTTAGTGCAGATTTACGCAGAGCTAACTGAAGTGTTGCAGTGTCATGTGCTGTGCTGCTTCACTTAGCTATGCTTAAATTAGCTTTAATGATTAAATGTGTTTATTACATTATCTGACACATGTACAAAATGAACACCTCTGCCAAGTTTTGAACCCGGGCCCTTCTCACCTACAGCCCACTGCATTAATACACTAGGCCACAACGATCTGATGTAAAACAGATGTTTCCAGCAAAATATACTGATGACACTTACAGTCATTATGCATGTAACTGAAATAAAATCTAATGGGAAAAATGGGATTGCACCTTGGACTCTGGTGCAATAATACATCAGTAGACAGCCAAAGACATTAGAATGGATGCAAGGGAGTCCTGTAATAGCAGGTATATGTGCCCTTTTATCATCAACTTCTGGAAAGACACCTGCTCAGGAAGCAATGACAAAGTACATGTACAACTGGGACCCTGATGCAGACATACAGGTATATAAAGCCATGCACATACTTATGGATGAAGAAATGTTTCCACAGCCTGTGTATGTGCACATATATATTGCAAATACATATTCTTTTGCAGTGACTCAGTGGCACAGTCTATTAAATGTCTTGCATGCAGTATATTTTGCCACACACAGTCCTGGGTTCAAATTCAGTTTTGTATAGCAGTTCAATTACATTATTTTGAAGACAGCAAGTAATGACTGAGTCATGCAATCCTTTTCCACACAGGTTACTGCTAATTAATGAACTGCTACCCACTTTTGCAAGTCAGAGGCCTGCAGGTAAGGACACACTACACATATCCGTACAGCTTAACTATATGTAGCCTACTTCACTGTTGCATAACAGACGTACTTTAATCACATGCCTCAACTGGACTGTACAGGGTACCATTACCCTGATTCTGCTATAACAACAGGGCTGACACAGCTGCCACAGTTACACATACAGCTTGCTGTCCTCAAACATGTCCATATTCCCACCATGTGTGCAAGGCTGCAGCAAGAGCTGCAGCCTGTAGCATACACAGCTGTACATAGGTTCATAGGTTCGTACTAGGCTATCTGCCCTAGGGCATTTATAAGCCTAGCCAGAGTGTATGTGGCTTACACCACCCCTTAGGATGAGAATACTATGCCCTTTTAGGGTTTAGTTTACTATGCCTCTGTCTAGTAGTGACACAGAGATGACCCCCGAGGTAAACCTACGATCTCCCATCCACTCGTCGAGATTTCTCTTGAATAGAGTCAGTGAGGGGCTCTGCCTAACATGGACTGGGATTCTGTTCCAGAGTGTAGGGAGCCTCTGGGTTATGAATCTGTCCCTCCAGCACATTCTATTTATTTCTGTGTTGAGGTTTAAGTCACTTGTTCTCGTGGCTCTGACGGATTTGGATTTTCTGAGGTGGAGCATGTCCATTAATTCAGGATTGGACATGGCCTTGTACGTCAGGCAAAGATCACCTCTGAGTAGGCGGTATGCGACTGAATAGAGCTGGAGTTTTTTCAGTTGGGCAGCATATGACATATGTTTAAGACCCTTTATCCTCTTGGTGAGGAACTTTTGGGGTCTTTCCAACTGCTGCAGGTGTCGGGTGAGATACATCCCAAATGGGGCATTGTACTCAATCATTGGCCTGATAAGAGAAGAGTACAGGGGCACAATGACCTCTCTTGATCTAGATGTGAAACCCTTCATGATAAGGTGGGCAATATAGAAGGTCTTCCTAACCACTTTGGCAATGTGAGTGTCAAATGAGAGGTTACTGTCAACCTGGGTCCCTAGGTCCCTGATTACCTCTTCCGTACTTAATGGATTACCGCCTATGTGGTAATTTGTCGGTACTTTGTTTTTCCCAAAGGGTATGACTATACATTTTTTGGCGTTCAGCTTAAGGCCATGGCTCTGGCACCAATTATCTGTTTCTATGAGGTCTCTCTGAAGGATGTTTGTGTCCACTGGAGTATCAATTATGGTGCCCAGTTTGCAGTCATCTGCGAACTTTGTCAGCCACAATCCTCCTATGTTTGCCTGTACCTCGGAAAAATAAATGCCAAACAAGAGGGGTCCCAGGACTGAGCCCTGTGGGACACCGCTTGTGACTGGCTTAGAGTCTGACATAGCTCCAGCAACTCTGACCCTGTGGGTTCTGTCCTTGAGCCAGTTTGCAACCCATCTTGTGACATATGGGTTTACATTTAAGCTGGTGAGTTTGTCTATGATGCCAGAGTGGGGTATTGTGTCAAAGGCTTTTACAAGGTCAAGGTAGGCTGTGTGAACTGCCTTACCCTCATCAATGGCCTTAGTGACTGTTTCAAAAAAGTCGACCAAGTTCAAAAGGCAGGATCTGCCCTTGACAAAGCCAAATTGGGTAGGATCCAATGTCTGTAGGTCCCCAATGTCTTTGTTTATGAGTTCCATAATGATCCTCTCCATAGCTTTGCAGACCAGGCTCGTCAAGCTTATGGGGTGGTAATTTCCAGGGTCCGTAGAAGCACCGCCTTTGTGAAGTGGGACCACTGTTGCCGTATGCCACTCTTTGGGTATGTATCCTGTAGTAAGGCTAAGATTAAACAGCAGCCTTATGTGTGGGTTTAGTTCCTCTTGGAGTTCATGTAGCACACAGCCCAGGACACCATCCCGTCCCATTGATGCTGTTGTTTTAGCTTTAGAGAGGGCGGCTCTCACCTGGGCATCTGAGATGTTAGGGAGGCTACACTCTGCTGGAATAGTTATTTCTCCTTTTGGGGGGGGGGGAATTTGTACTGAACCTGTCTGCCAGAATGTTGGCAATGTCAGTGGGTTCAGTGTATTTTGTGTCATTTTGGACTAACTCTGAGCATATCTGGGAGTTTCCACCCAGGTTTCTAACATAGCTAAAGAAGGCCTTGTGATTGTCTTTTGTGTCTTTTGCGATTTTTCTCTCAAAGTTGGCCTTGGATGATTTTATGAGTGATCGTAGTTTTTTGCTAGTACTGATCAGAGATGCCTTCCCTTTTAGGGATTTTGCTCTGTCATGCAGTAGCTTCCTCCTCCTGTTGTAAAGTTTGTTTATGGCTGGGGTCCACCAGACTGGGTGCCTGCCTTTGGGGGAATGGGTCTTGGTTTTATTTGGGATTACATGATCCATGCATTCTTGAAGGTGCCCATAGAAGGCATTTGCAAAGGATTCAGCAGTGTGGGTTGTGGTTTCCACTGGCCCAGGGGCCTTGAAAGATACCACTTCAGTCTTAAGAAGTGTGAAGTTTGCTTTTGAGAAGTTCTTCACTGTGGTCTTTTGTGCAGGGGGTGGGGGCAGGATGTGGATTTCCAGTGAGATTAATTTATGGTCTGATCTTACCAAAGAGGGATGTACTTCCGGTGTGGAGCATTTTGTCCCCATGTTTGTGATGATCAGGTCTAGTATATTGTCTCCTCTTGTGGGAATGGTGACTAGTTGTTCCATTGCATTTGAGTTTATGAATTCTACGAACCTTTGGGCTAGGGTGTTGAGGCTTGAGTAATGTTCCCAGTCTATGTTTGGGTAGTTGAAGTCTCCCAAAATGATGGTATTTGGAGAGACATTCATACTCTTCAGTGTCTTCAGGAAGGCTGTGTGGGGTTCCTGAGTTTGAGAGGGTGGTCTGTAGCATGCTACAAACTGTAAGGCAGTTTTGCCTATGGTTAGTTGCACCTGGATAGTCTCCGATGCTTCGTGCGTTGCCACTAACCTGGAGGTGTGGGTATCTTTGATGAAAATGGATACTCCTCCTCCTTTTGTGGTTCGGTCCAAGTTTTGGGGCCGGAAAGCATGATATGAGGTAAAACCTGATAGTGCTGGGGTGCTCTCAGGAGCCTTGAACCAGGTTTCAGTCACTGCACAGACATCAATGTTCTCCATACTGAGGAGGGCTTCGAGGGCGTGCATCTTGAGGTTTAGACTTCTGGCATTGAGCAGCATTACCCTTAGTTTTTTTCCAGTTGAGTTTTCTAGGGAGGTAGGTTTATCACTTGAGCCTTGCCTAAAAAAGGCACTATGGGGGTGGCAAGAGCCTTGGCCAATATCCGGAAGCCCAGGGGTGACAGGTGCAAGCCATCCCTTGCGAAGCAGCGTGGCTTGTCAAGCACGTCATCCCAAGCAGACAGACACTAGATCCCCTTAGAATGACACCAGTAATTAAGCCAATTGTTAAAACTGATCATTTTGTCTTTGTACTGTGGCATCATTCTTGGTGAGGGTAAGATGCTGCTCAGGGTCAGGGTCATACCGGCCTGGGCTACATAATCAGAGAGCTCCTCTATGTCTCTTTTCATGTAGTCCAGGGAGGTATCGCCTCAGGTCGTTCACACCAGCATGTACAATGACTGAGTCATATTTGTACTTGCTGTGGAGTGACCTGAGTGCTTGTGTTATGTGGCGGATTCTAGCTCCCGACAGGCAGCTTACTGTGACCCTCTCCTTGTTCAGTCTGGTGAGCGGGACATCAGTGTGCCTGACTATGGAGTCACCTATTACAAGTGTGTCTGGCATGTTGTTTGGCCTTAAGGGCTGTGACTGTTTAGCACACTGACTTTGTGAACTATGTGTTGCATGTGCTATGTCTTGAGGTGGTGGTTGCTTGGGTGTTTGCTTTGGAGGCCTCTGTTGTTTTGGTAGATTTTTAATCAGTGCCTCCGAGTATGTTTTTGTGTGTTTATGTGTTTGGTTTGCAGTTGTGATAGTTCTATGTGAGACTGGGTTTGTGGTGTGCATGGTTACCTTCTCCTCCTGACTGGTCTTGCCAGTACTGAATTGAGAGAGCTCAGCCTCCAGTTTGGCTATATAGTTGCATCTCTCGCATATATTTGTATTTGTTGGGAGGAGGAGAGGGTTGTCTGTGTACATGAGGCAATTGTAACATTGCCTCAAGATTCCCAGATTCACCAGCTGAACAGGAGAGGACGCCAGCAACTGACCCTTCGACATGCTAGAAATAGTGAAAAAGATAGCTGTGTAACTGAGTCAGAAAGGACCTATAGGGAAATGGATACTCAACAGAATTTATGTGAATGAAGTACTTTTGTTTGTTTAAGAGTGCTTTACCTGTATACAAAATGCTATAGGAGCAAGTGCTGAGCTTTTCAGATAGAGTATAGGCTGTTTAGATTGCAAGTAGAACAGTTCTAAGGGAAAAATTGAAGAGCAGACTTGGCGGAGCCAGAAAAATTTAACCTTGTTTAACCGGCGCTGCGCTATGCACACGACCGCAAACGCGGATTTTAAGCAGTGAACTACAAAAGAGCTAGGAATGGTCCCAAACAACCAATTACTAACAGCTTCTTGTGCTGAGGTCACTTCCCCCAAGGACAGGTAGGCTGCTCAAGGCTCCCCACTCCCACTGGTGAGCAAAGAAACTTCCTTCTATCCAAGTAAGGTAATGGACAACACAGGAACTACACCACAGCCCAGAATACAGCAATGCCTGTATACTGGTCTAAACTAGTCGAGAAAGGCGGGAAAACAAGGATTATTTTTTTTTTTTGTTTGTTTTGCAGAAATACACAGAAAATGCAGAGACAGTGATAAATTAGTTACACAGGCTACCACACTTTAGTGGGCAGCCTCCACAGTTCAATTAAACAAACAAACAAGCAAACTTTCGACTAAATTCGACTAAATGTAACTTTAAGGGCAGATTTTAAAATAAATGCAGTAATCAGTAAAAAAACAGTTCAGGCTAGTTCAAAGTAAGCAGCAGAAGCTATTTTCAGTGAAAAAAAAGCAAAGATACTTAAATCCAGAAGGTAGTCACCTTTTCGAGTTCCTTGCTGCTAGGACCACTCTGTAAACCCATGTGGAGCTTGTCTGAGCAGTATAGCCAGAAAAAAACGCCCAGAGGTGGACTTTAAGCAGTGAACTACAAAAGAGCTAGGAATGGTCCCAAACAACCAATTACTAACAGCTTCTTGCGCTGAGGTCACTTCCCCCCCAAGGACAGGTAGGCTGCTCAAGGCTCCCCACTTCCACTGGTGAGCAAAGAAACTTCCTTCTATCCAAGTAAGGTAATGGACAACACAGGAACTACACCACAGCCCAGAATACAGCAATGCCTGTATACTGGTCTAAACTAGTCGAGAAAGGCGGGAAAACAAGGATTATTTTTTTGTTTTTTTGTTTGTTTTGCAGAAATACACAGAAAATGCAGAGACAGTGATAAATTAGTTACACAGGCTAGCACACTTTAGTGGGCAGCCTCCACAGTTCAATTAAACAAACAAACAAGCAAACTTTCGACTAAATTCGACTAAATGTAATTTTAAGTGCAGATTTTAAAATAAATGCAGTAATCAGTAAAAAAACAGTTCAGGCTAGTTCAAAGTAAGCAGCAGAAGCTATTTTCAGTGAAAAAAGCAAAGATACTTAAATCCAGAAGGTAGTCGCTTTTTCGAGTTCCTTGCTGCTAGGACCACTCTGTAAACCCATGTGGAGCTTGTCTGAGCAGTATAGCCAGACAAAAACGCCCAGAGTCGGATTTTAAGCAGTGAACTACAAAAGAGCTAGGAATGGTCCCAAACAACCAATTAATAACAGCTTCTTGTGCTGAGGTCACTTCCCCCAAGGACAGGTAGGCTGCTCAAGGCTCCCCACTCCCACTGGTGAACAAAGAAACTTCCTTCTATCCAAGTAAGGTAATGGACAACACAGGAACTACACCACAGCCCAGAATACAGCAATGCCTGTATACTGGTCTAAACTAGTCAAGAAAGGCAGGAAAACAAGGATTTTTTTTTGCAGAAATACACAGAAAATGCAGAGACAGTGATAAATTAGTTACACAGGTTAGCACACTTTAGTGGGCAGCCTCCACAGTTCAATTAAACAAACAAATAAGCAAACCTTCGACTAAATGTAACTTTAAGTGCAGATTTTAAAATAAATGCAGTTATCAGTAAAAAAAACAGTTCAGGCTAGTTCAAAGTAAGCAGCAGAAGCTATTTTCAGTGAAAAAAAGCAAAGATACTTAAATCCAGAAGGTAGTCGCTTTTTCGAGTTCCTTGCTGCTAGGACCACTCTGTAAACCCACGTGGAGCTTGTCTGAGCAGTATAGCCAGGAAAAAAACGCCCAGAGGCGGATTTTAAGCAGTGAACTACAAAAGAGCTAGGAATGGTCCCAAACAACCAATTATTAACAGCTTCTTGTGCTGAGGTCACTTCCCCCAAGGACAGGTAGGCTGCTCAAGGCTCCCCACTCCCACTGGTGAGCAAAGAGACTTCCTTCTATCCAAGTAAGGTAATGGGCAACACAGGAACTACACCACAGCCCAGAATACAGCAATGCCTGTATACTGGTCTAAACTAGTCGAAAAAGGCGGGAAAACAAGGATTATTTTTTGTTTTTTGTTTTTTGCAGAAATACACAAAAAATGCAGAGACAGTGATAAATTAGTTACACAGGCTAGCACACTTTAGTGGGCAGCCTCCACAGTTCAATTAAACAAACAAACAAGCAAACTTTCGACTAAATGTAACTTTAAGTGCAGATTTTAAAATAAATGCAGTAATCAGTAAAAAAAACAGTTCAGGCTAGTTCAAAGTAAGCAGCAGAAGCTATTTTCAGTGAAAAAAAAGCAAAGATACTTAAATCCAGAAGGTAGTCGCTTTTTCGAGTTCCTTGCTGCTAGGACCACTCTGTAAACCCACGTGGAGCTTGTCTGAGCAGTATAGGTATACTAAAGGTAGCCGCTACAGACCTACCATACCTCTTACCCCTAGAACAAGAGACCCAGACACAGCCAGATGTAATGAGGGGAGCTAGGGCCCACAGATAGGGACATGTGCAACCGTGTGCCCCTACAAAGATAGAAGGTTGATAGAAGGTTGATAAATTAACAGCTGCTGTATTAGCATGCATATTCTGATGGGAATGAAGTCTGATACTCAAGTGTGTCTCTCTCATTACTGACCTCAACCCACAATGTTTGCCAGTGAACTGTCAGATGACCACTATGTGATGGGACACTGACCACACATAGGAGGCGTAACTGTGGATATACACCATAAATCTATACAGTTAACAGTTATGGTACCTACCCTCTACGATGCTGTACTCTCCACAGCTCAGTGATGACCATCTTAACAACTAAAAAGGGGGCCCAGATTTACAAAAAGACCTAATATATTGCACTGTGGTGGTATGTCATTGGCCAATGACAGTGCAATAGCACACTGTTAATTGGCAGTGGCCATATGACATACTAGTGGGAGTTTGCCCATAGGAGACACACCACAGTAGACTGCAGTGTTGGAACATGCAGCAGAATGTGTCACGGCACAAAGGGATATACCCCAGTACTGCTATTATCTTGGTGATATTCACACATGTAGAGTGCTGCCAGACTGTGGAGTTTGATGTGTGAGGGAGCAGTGGATAGTGCAAGCCATAATAGGTGTGCTGGATCTGTACATACTGGATGTCCACGTATCTGGTCCTGTAATGTGTTACCGTTTTGTTGTCTTTCAGGGACCATGTACCATCAATGACATGCCTCCTTCTCAGAGGAAGAGGATGGTATGATACTCAATGTACTCAGCACCATAGGATCTTGTTGTCCAGGGGAGGCATAATTGGGAGCAGCGGGAAGCACTGTGGGCAGACCTTGTGCAGGATGTCAATCAGGTTGGCTGCCAGGACAGGACCTATGAGCAGGTCCTACACTGGGCCACAGACATGCTGAATACTGCATGATGAAGGGCAGCTGATATTGCCAGGGATCATGCCACCATCGGTGGAGGGCCTGCGACTTAACATCCACTCACAGCCACAGAGGAATTCCTGGTGAACCTAGGAACACAACAGCTCCCAGGCACCCATTACAACACCAGTGTAATACTGTATCAGTCATTGTGGCAGGCTGTCAATACCTGTACATGGGTGTTAGGTCTATCTGTATTGGAGGGGGTAGTTAGGGTTTACGCACAGTTATGCACACATACTCAGAATGTCAGCAATACAGCCGGTATCACAGTAGCCACTGTACATGTGGATATATGCACATATTACCTTGTAGAGTTGCAACATTTGGTGGTGCTGACAATACCACTCCCTCTCCTATTCACAGGTCCGTTAAAAGTGGCCCAATTCCTTGGTTCTGTACCTGGTAAGTATGATACAGTTTTTTTATGGATCATATACACTCTATTAAAGTTAAGGGCTGCCATATTGCCCTATGTACAAATGTTATGTTTAGCCAGTGTAGAATATTTGTATATTCCATTCTGGAGCAGATAAGTATGGGTCTTAGACTGGTTAGTCACAGTGTGTATTTGAATGACAATTGACACATCTGCACTTACAGTCATGAGCAGCTACACAGCCTAGGCAATTACTCCAAGATGCCTGCTTAAACACAAAAGGGAGATGCTATATACCAGAAGCAGTCACACTAGTACTGGCATATCATTCTCAAGATAGGTGTACTGGGTTTTATGTGTAGGTATATCACGTATAGTGTCATATTTCACACCTTAGAGGCAGACTGTACTCGCAACTTTACCTGGATGTGGCTGATGTGCATGTTATAAAGGGCTTGACTTGCCTGTGTATGTTGGTGTGAGGTTGTCTTTGTGCATGGGATCGGAGATGAGAAGATGTGTGACTGGTAATGCAGTTGTGGATCCTCAGTTGTACTAGTCTGTGTGGATTGCCATACATAAAAGTGCAGGTAGTAATGTACTGCTTTTGTCTTGGTTTTCACAGGTGACTAGAGGGTGGTCAGTCCCCTCACAACCTGATGTTAAGTGTCTCACTGGACTTTGATGATGATAGTAGTCAAAGTGAGGCACAGGTGGGGTTCTTGGGGGCTGAATCTGTCCCAGAGGGTAACATCCCTCTTTTGCCCCCATTGTTACCCACACAGTCAGTATGCCCACACATACCCAGTCCCCAGAGGCCACAGATATTGGACAGTCACAGGGTGGAGACATTGAACAGGACAGTGTGGAAACTACGGCAACAGTGAATGCAGACATTGGCCACAGCCAGAGTGCTGGCGAGGTCCCACACAAGCGAAATGACAGGGGTGCTCATAGGAGGACTGCTGTCCATCCACAACCTGAAGCAGGTGTCACATCACAGGTCACTCAGCACATGTTTTGGGCCATCATGGAGGTACAGACATGTTCTGAAAGCAACACCAGATAGGTGTTTAGGGTTATGGAAGCAGCACAGTCTGACATCCGTGACTGCCTCCACCACATTAGGGACCACCAAATGGTTCACTGAGAGTATCTGTCTTGGACCACACATTATGCTGGAACATCTGGCTGGAGTTGGGCTTTGGACATGTGGACGTAGGGCAGCAACACTATCTGCTGAGAGTCCATGAGGTCATGCACAGCCATGTTCCCATATTGGCAGTACCTCCAGTGCTACAGAGGGAAGTGTGCTGTCCACACCATGACATGGCAGGCCATTGACACTTGGTCCTGGCTGGTCCCATGGGAAAACAGCCCCAGCATTTTGCAGTCACTGTCAGGTACTAGCACCACATCAGTCCTTGGGCATGGTGATGCCAGTTCTAGTCCTGACAGAACCAGTTTCCATGTTTGTGGCCGGAGATGGTGAACTGTCCACTCTACAATGTATGGTCCACAGCTGTCCAGCATACACATGTGCAGGGCTACCACTGGGCTTGACTGTGTACATGCACACACACAAACACCATCGTCAAATGCAAGTCACCTACAGACACATACAGCACCTCTCCATTTCCCATCTAACCCGCACCCCTCTAGACTCACACACATGCTGTCAACTCGCACAGCCTAGGCCTCTGGCAACCCCACACCACACCCTTTGCATGTGATTATCACTCTGCCACATCCCTGCCATCTTTGCCTTGGATGCAGGGTAATGCTACAATGTGTCTGATGCACAGGGTGTCTATATCACTTTTCATATACTTGTGCAGTGCACTGCAGTACTGTTAAGCCATGCCACTTGTTGTGGGCCACTACAGGTACTGTAATGCTAGCACGTGTCATGACAACACAGCACACTTACTGCATCTTTGTTGCATGATGTTGGACTGGTGGTAATGTGACAGAATGACAGTTGTGTCATGGACCTGTGTATGTTTCGGTTCCAGGAGTCTGAGAAGATACACTGTGGAAACATGGCGGTAACACAGTGGCACAGGATGGCATGGCAGCACAGCAAGGTACAGCAGTATACGTGCATGGCACCTTAGATGCATATGTGTAGAACAGTCTATTAGGGACAATAGGGGCAGTCAGTGTATTCATGCATTCATAGTTTGTGATGAGGTCTGCTGCCCTGGCCATGTCACCTGGGTTATCTGAACTTACAAATCTAGAAGGTGTGGCGATGGCATTGACTCGTCTTCAAATATGAAGTGTCTGGGTCAGACAGGTGGTGGTCACTGGTTATAATGAGGAGGAGGCCAATTTAGGGCCAGCAGTTAGTCACAGGGTTAAAAAGTGTATAGCCATTGCACGGCGGATAGCCCATAAGGCCATGTCTGTACTGCTGTACAGGGATTTATTTACAAACACACACAGAGTTGGTTGATGTGACATTAGAACCCTTACCTATCTACTATCACACACTATAGCTCACAGTACTCATTACGTGTGCCACAGAGTTTATCTGATATTAGTGTGTCAGACAGCACTATTAAGGTGGATGACATCAGTAGGCCTTGTAGAGGGGCACAATGTAGAGGCCAACAGCTAGTCACAGGGCCATAAAATGCATAACTATTGCACAGCGACAGCCTATATGAGCTGTCCCTAGTGATGCATGGGAATATATTTGCAAACACACACACACATAGTTGGCTGATGTGAGATTAGAACACCTTTGTATCTACTATTACACACTATAGCTTCCAGCACTTATCGCATGCACCACAGACTACATCTCTTGTATATGTGACTGAAGGCACAGTACTTGTGGAGTATGCAAGGTAGCCTTGTGTTAAACAGCATGTGTGGCCTGCAGAGTGATACTGCTTGGTACTGTTATAGTATCTAGTATCCTATGAGTGGGTACCTGTCACTATCCCTGCTATGTGTACAGTTATCAGGATGGTCATATGTGGCTGGTCGCAGTTGGATATGCACACGTGACAGGAACAAGATGACCTGCCCACAGCATGCGTTGAACCACTGCAGAGTATTACACCTGCTCACCTGTGTCTGTCTGCAAGGGGACATTCCACAGGCACAGTGGGTGAGTGGATTATGTACTGTCGCAGCCTTGGTTTGGTTCCCTTGGGCAACTGTTCTGATGTGTGATTCCAGATAACCTCAACATTCGGAGGGTATGCGGGGAAATCCATACATCCCCCCCCACACACACACACACACACACACACACACATATATATATATATATATATATATCAATCATCATCTTTGTTCGGCTGTTCCCCTTAGGGGTCGCCACAGTGGATCATCTGTTTCCATTTCTTCCTGTCCTCTGCATCTTGTTCTGTCACACTAACCATCTGCATGTCCTCTCTCACCACATCCATAAACCTTATCTTAGGCCTTCTTCTTTTCCTGTTACCTGGTAGCTTCATCCTTAGCATCTTTTTCCCAATATACTCAGCATCCCTCCTCAGTACGTCCAAACCAACGTAATATTGCCTCTCTGGCTTTGTCTCCAAACCTTCCAACCTGGACTGACCCTCTAATATACTTATTCCTAATCCTGTCCACCCTCGTCACACTCAGTGCAAATCTTAACATCTTTAACTCTGCCACATGCAGCTCTAACTCCTGCCTTTTTGTCAATGCCACTGTCTCCAACCCATATACCACAGCTGGTCTCACTACCCTCTTGTAGACCTTCCCTTTCACTCTTACTGGTACTCGTCTGTCACAAATCACTCCTGACACTCTTCTCCACCCACTCCATCCTGCCTGTACTCTCTTCTTCACCTCTCTTCCACACTCACCATTACTCTGAACTATTGAACCCAAGTATTTAAACTCATCCACCTTCACCACCTCTACTCCTTGCATCCTCACCATTCCTCTATCATCCCTCTCATTCACACACACATATTCTGTCTTAGTCCTGCTGACCCTCATTCCTCTTCTCTCTAGAGCATATCTCCATCTCTCCAGGGTCTCCTCCACCTGTTCCCTACTCTCACTACAGATCACAATGTCATCTGCAAACATCACAGTCCACGGAGACTCCTGTCTGATCTCATCTGTCAACCTGTCCATCACCACTGAAAATAAGAAAGGGCTCAGAGTTGATCCTTGATGTAATCCCACCTCCACCTTAAACGCATCTGTCACTCCCACCACAGACCTCATCGCTGTCACACTACCCTTGTACATATCCTGTACCACACTTACATACTTCTCTGACACTCCCGACTTCCTCATACAATACCACAACTCTCCAGGCACCCTGTCATATGCTTTGACTAAGTCTATAAAAACACAATGCAACTCTTCTTCTGACCTTCTCTGTACTTCTCCATCAACACACTCAGAGCAAACATCGCATCTGTAGTGCTCTTTCCCA
Organism: Protopterus annectens; assembly: GCF_019279795.1. Lineage (NCBI taxonomy): Eukaryota > Metazoa > Chordata > Ceratodontiformes > Protopteridae > Protopterus > Protopterus annectens. Next base: position 777,475,701 of record NC_056741.1, read on the forward strand.
GCATGAAACCATACTCCTGATCACCAATCATCACGTCCCTTCTTAACTTAACTTCCACTACTCTTTCCCATAACTTCATGCTGTGACTGATCAATTTAATCCCTCTGTAATTACTACAGCTCTGCACATCACCCTTATTCTTAAAAATCAGTACCAAAACACTTTTTCTCCATTCCTCAGGCAACCTCTCACTTTCCAAGATTTCATTAAACAATCTGGTTAGAAACTACACTGCCATTTCACCTGAACACCTCCATGCTTCCACAGGTATGTCCATCTGGACCAACAGCCTTTCCATTCTTCATCCTCTTCATAGTTATCCTTACTTCCTCCTTGCTAATCCATTGCACTTCATGATTCACTATCCCCACATCATCCAACCTTCTCTCCATCTCATTCTCTTCATTCATCAACCCCTCAAAGTACTCTTTCCATCTGCTCAAAACACTCTCCTCGCTTGTATGTTTCCCTCATTATCCTTTATCACCTTTACCTGCTGCACATCATTCATATATATATATATATATATATATATATATATATATATATATATATATATATATATTTAAATGTGTATAACAGGGATGTCTCTATAAATGCTGCTGTGTGTGCATGTTATGTATATGATGTCTGTAGATATATGTCGAAATTCTATGTATCATTGTACTATACATAAAAAGTGTACACACTGCTGTTAAAATGCCAGGTTTTTGTGATATAAAAAATGAGACCACAATAAATCATTTCAAAACTATTCCCACCTTTAGTCCGACCTATAACATGTACAATTCAATTGAAAAACAAATCTATTACGGGAAAAATATGGAAAACAAAAAATGTACAATAAGCTGGTTGCACAAGTGTGCACACCCTTAGACTAATACTTCGTTGAAGCACCTTTTGATTTAATTACAGCATTCATTCTTCTTGCGTACACACCTGCCATCAATGAAAGAGATTCTGATTAACCCCAAATAATGTTCAGCTGCCCTAGTAGGATTATCCTGACATTTACTCAATTGCCTGCTACAGCAAAAGCCATGGTTCATAGAGGGTTTACAAAGCATCAAAGGGATCTCACTGTTGAAAAGCATCAGTCATTATAAGGGTACAAAAACATGTTCACAGCATTGGATATACCATGGAACACAGTGCAGACACTCATCAAAAAGTGGAGAAAATATGGGACAACAGTGAAGTTGCAAAAAACTGAATGTCCCCCAAAATGTATAAAAAGACAAGACAAAAACTGGTCATGGAGGCTGCCAGGAGACCTACAGCAACACTAAATGACTTGCAGGAATCTCTGGCAAGTACTGGCTGTGTACTACGTGACAACAGTCTCCCGTATTCTCCATATGTCCTGGCTATGGCGTAGGGTTGAAAGATGGAAGCCTTTTCTCAGACACACAAACATCCAGGCCTTGCTAAAATCTCCAAAACAATATATCAAGTCTCCCAAAAGCATGTGGTAAAATATGTTAGGGTCTAATGAAACCAAGGTTGAACTTTTTGGCCACAATTCCAAAAGGTACGTTTGGCGCAAAAACAACAATTCGCCTCACCAAAAGAACACCATCCCCACGGTGAAGCATAGTGGTGGCAGTGTCATGCTTTGTGGTTACTTTTCATAAGCTAGAACTAGGGCTTTAGTTAAGGTGGAGGGAATTATGAACAGTCCCAAATACCAGTCACTTTTGGTCCAAAACCTTCAGGCATCTGCTAGAAAGCTGAAGATGAAGAGGATTTCACCTTTCAACATGACAATGACCCACAGCGTACATCCAAATTAACAAAAGAATGGCTTTACCAGAAAACAATTAAAGTTTTGGAATGGCCCAGCCAGAGCCCAGACCTAAATCCAATAGAAAATCTGTGAGGTGACCTGAAGAGAGCTGTTCATAAGAGATGCCCTCGCAATATGACAGATTTGAATGGCTTTTGCAAGGAAGAGTGGGCAAATATTGCCAAGTCAAGATGTGCCTTGCTGATAAGACTCCTACCCAAGAAGACTGAATGCTGTAATTAAATCAAAAGGTGCTTCAACAAAGAATTAGTGTAAGGGTGTGTACACTTATGCAACCAGCTTATTGTACATATTTTATTTGTTATATTTTACCCCTAACAGATTTGTTTTTTTAATTGAATTGTACAGGTTTTAGGTCACATTAAAGGTGGGGAAAGTTTTGAAATGATTTATTGTGGTCTCATTTTATATATCACAAAAACATGGCATTTTAACAGGGGTGTGTATACTTTTTATATCCACTGTAGCTATATATATATATATATATATATATATATATATATATATATATATGTATGTGTGTGTGTGTATATATATATATATATATATATATATATATATATATATATATATATATATATATATATATATATTTACACACACACACACACCAGTATTATATATAGTTATATAGATATATATAGATATATATATATATATATATATATATATATACACACACACACATATATATATATATTACACACACACACACACACACACACACACACACACACACACACACACACACACACGCCCACAGATTGATACCACTGGCATGTGGGAGGAGGATAGGGTCAGACAGATATGTAAAGGTAGCTGTCTGCATGTACAGATGTATTACCACATAGCAGGTCTTTGTGAGAAAGAGGCAACAGAAATACACTCAAGTTGGCTAAGTGCAGAAGCATGCTCAGTGGGACTGTCAGTACTTACAAGGTGACTCCAGGCCAGAGCTACCTGCATTCCAGGCTGGGATTTTGTGTGATACAGACACTGGCAGCTGCACCCGTTTCCGCAATACAGCAGTTCCCTGACATTGTCCATGGCATTCCCCGGCTGTGTGCTATAATTAATGGGACTGGGGTACATGATTTCAAACCTCCAACAGAGTGACAAGTCTGCATACCTCTCACCATACCTCTCAACTTCTTACAGCAAGAAATCTAGACAAAGTCATTAGTAAAGGTTTGACAAAGGGCCAAACATAGGGACAATTGTTTCATATCACACTTACAAACTTAGAGAGGTGATAGAATAACAGGATTTGCTTTAGCATGAATTGTTTGAAGGGTATGATGTCTGACACTCAAATACCTGTCATTTACTTCTAACTTCAGTCTGTCATGATGTGCCACTAATTTGCCAGAAAAAACACAACTGTATGAACAATGGGCCAAATGTATGAGGCAAAAGTCTGTACAGCTGTGAGGTATGCCCATATGTCTGGCCTGTTCCTCATATATTTGTGGTGTTCCAGTAGAATGCTGTATAAGGCAGTCAGTGAATAGTACTGACTACAGAAAACCATTTCTGTGTTGGATTTTATATCCTTCAGATATGCTGTACTGATGCAACCTGCTTTCATACTAGACACATTCTAGGTGAATTAGAGCATCTGAATGTCTGTCTCTAGTTTTGTCCGTGTCCCCCCATTCTCCCTGATTTTGTCCAGCTTTCATGCAGTAACAGACTGAGGGGTATGACAGTCTGTGGGGCCACCACAATATGACTACTTCACATGCAAAAGATGTGGATACTGGCAGATTCAAACCATCACACATGCTAATGTCCCTAGCCTACTGAGCAACACAGGCTGCCAGGCAGGGATGTGTCATTTATTACACAATCAACAGCATACATACATACGTCGTCCTTGTCTTACGTGAAACATAGAATGTGTGGCCAAGTTCTATGTCACAGCCCTGAAATTGGCTGCTCTGCTGATATATCACTGCAGATTTACTGTTACAGCAGTTATATGAGTACACTGATGTGTTGGTGGGGACGAGCAGCCCATGCTCTGTTGGCATGGACAGTTGTGCAGCTGTCGTGTGACCCCACTGTTTGCCATCTCTCTTGCATAATGTAGTGGACTTGTCAGCCACATGACCTTGTGCATATTATGGAACACATACTTCTGGACAGAGTACCTGTTGCCCCAAGTGGCTGTTAGATCTTCCCAAGTAGCCCACAATATTCCCTTGCATACATGCGGCAGGTCCATACATATGCTGCCATATGCTAGTACCTCTTACAAGTGGTGAATAGGTGAGGGACGTACCTTGTAAATGCAGCAGCTGGCAAACCAATAGTTCAGGGCTGACTCTGATGCATGCAGTACACAGCCAATACATGGTTTGTTACAGGTTGTGTGGGTTGGCTGGCATCATTTTTACTAATATGTATGTGAGTCAGAGTAAGGTGTCACTCTCTAGGGCCCTAGACTGTCAGTGCATGTGCTATGTGTTGTCTCTTGGCCAAGGCCAGGACATACTGGGCACACCTACATCTGCCTACAGGGACAACCTCATGGGTTTCCTCCTTGGAGTCCTCCTGTGGGTGTGGCTGTGGTGACAGGCACTGGTGAGGGGCTGTGAATCCCTTCCCTTTTCTGATCCTGCTGCAGCTGTTTCCACAGGATCATATTGTGTAGCACAGCACATACTGTGAACATGTGTGCACATGTGGCTGCAGAGTGCTGCAAGGCTCCACCAGATATATTGAGGCACCGGAACCATTACTTCAGCAACCCAGACACATGCTCTATGATGTTCCTAGTTTATGCGTGTGCCTCATTATGGCATTCCTCGGTGTGTGTGCATTTCTGATGGGTGTCATCATCCATGGTTCCAGTGCATACCCAGCATTCCCCAGTAAATGGCCATGTGGGATGTCCCCCCCTTGCAAACATCTGGTACAGCTGTGATACATGCCATATATGGGAGCTGTAATAACTGCCAGGGTTGCCAGCACACACATTCATGATAATGCTCTGGGCACTGCATACAGCCTGGCAGCTGATGGAGTGATACCCCTTGCGGTTGACGTACATTCTACCCACCTCATTGGGTGGTGCTTTGATGTGTACATGAGTGCAATCTATAGCACCCAGTACCTCAGGGTAGTGGGCTACACAGTAGAAGTGTTGCATACTGTTGGCCCTCACCTCAGGGGTGAGGGGAAAATAAATGTGGTAGCATGGTATCCAGGAACTAGTGGAGGACCATGGATGCTGATGCCTGTGAGACCCCCCATCATGTCCCTGGTTCGTCTTTGGAAAGTACCTTTAGCTAGTATCCTAAGAGTTACACATACCTTTGTTTCCACTGGGATGGGTTCCCCTCTTGTGGCTCCGGGTCTGAGTTGGGGTCAGCAGAGCTCAGTAAGTTCTTGTAGTAATGTCCCTGTCCATCCTGTAGCACTCTACAATCTCCAGCTTATAGCTCCTGGAAAGTCACCTTGGGTCTGAACACTCTTCTCCTTCTCAGTCTGGGCCCGTAGTCAGCAGCAGCAGCACTGACCTCAGCATGTAGCACATACACATATAGCAGACCTGCAGCAGCCCCTAGCATTCATTCAGTTAAAACTCCCAAGTGTGTACTCCACTGGTGCAGAGTATGGGGGTGAAATCAGATTGTAGGGTGTATGCAACAATTATAGTGCTCAGCTATAGGTGCAGCCTGTGTGACTGGCTACCTATGATGCATTCCACCTGCCAAGTACATCATTAAGGACTGTTAATAGTTCTAGTTTAAGTGAAATAGGGGTCATCAGTAATTAAGATATCATTGCCTTGCTCAGCTCATAGGTTCATAGATTAGTACTAGGCTAACTGCCCTTGCAAGCCATTTTTAAGCCTAGCCAATTATCCCTTGTGAGACTCAAACCCTGCACCTTGTGTTTGTAAGGCAAACACCTTAACCATTACGCCACCCTCCCCCCAGCTATTTTTTTTTTTTTCAATAGCTTTACTCATCGAGCAATGCGGTGCGCCATGCAAACACATGCTGTGAAGGTAAACAGTGCTCAGCACTCCATGAACAAATAAAAGGTCACGCTCAGCATGGTGATCTGCAAACATGCTGAAACACACTGAAACATGCATCCTGAAGGTAAGCAAAGCTTAGCAGACACTGTACACACACCACTGCTGAGCAGAGTGCCGCACCCCCAAACAGGTGTAGCTGAGCTCCAATGAGCTTACAAGTCCTCAGACACGCTCCCCTTTGATGTCAGCTATGTCTTCTGTGGATACCAACATGGTTCTGTGCCTATACGGATGGGATCTGCAGACACGGATACTCATTTGTGCTATTCAGTAACTCCAGCTCATTTGCACATGGATCTGTGCACACAACCTGGAAACAAAACAGTTCCAGGCACTGCCTCCTTAGCAATAGGGCCATTCCACCATTGTACAAACTCCACCCAGGGCCCTATAATACATTACTGTTGCATACTAATAACTTTGTTTTTTTTACACAAACTTTTTTTTTAATAAAATGTATGTGCACTGCGGCATGCCTCACAAACCGAGATTACTAAAAAAAATAAACTTATTTTACATTATTTTCCATACAGTTGTGGACACATGGTGGATAGTTTTGCAGAATTCTGTCTCTGCTATGCTATTTCTGCCCATCTACCTACCATTTTACAGCCCCTGCTGTTATTTTTACATCCTGTACACGGAATATTTCTGTGTACACTACAGACACCAACATGGGGTCTGCATGACTCCATATCTGCTCCCTGGATTACTCTGCCTTCCTCATCAGCATGCAGTTCACCTGCTTATCAGGTAATTTACATGCCATGGATACTTCTGTGTTGGCTCGCTTGTGCGTGCCACTCAGCTTTATTTACTGGATTGCATACCTGCTTACTTTCGTGTAAGCAGTGTGCCACTATACCTACATGGAAGATAAGTCTGTGTAGGCTTTATTAAATTCCCCCCAATGTTTTTTCTACAAGGGCACCTGCTGTATCTCTTCTATATATTCCAACTCCAAGATCACACAGCACCAGGGAAAGGGCATATCCCCAACCCCATTTTGTAGTGATCTCGCACAACTGTTAAATCATTTGACCAAACTGTGCCAACAAAACAGCTGTCAGGTATACTGACAGTCAAAATAAGTGAAGACTCCCATATATATATATATATATATATATATATATATATATATATATATATATATATATATATATATACATACATACACACACACACAAAATATCGTGTCACAATTCAAGTAAAAATAACACCATACTCATCTTTAAACGAAAATGCATAACATCACAAAAAAAAAAGAACATCTTCCTTTTCCAAAGCATTAAAGAAAAAAACACTTAACTATCATACATAATTTCTCTGCATAGTGATACTGTTATGGAAAGGTTATTTATTACCTTAACATGTAGGATTGGAGTTAGGGGCAGGGATAGGGCAACAAAAGTTAGCACACATGAGTAAAGATGGGCTTACATGACACTGTATTATTTCTACTCACCCCAACTTACTTTACATGTGATAACCCAATTGACTATTTCATTATTCAATAAACTAGTCCATTCAAGAAACTTGCAAGCAAAAATTTACACATTTAAATAGACCTTTAACTAAATATGCTGTGTGAGTGTACTGTCTGTCTATATAGATAGATATTATATGACTGGGCATTAACATTCAAAAACAAGCATGCTGATTGGTCAGCTTAACCAGTGTACCCATGTAAATCAAGCATATACCAATGGAAAAAAGTCTGGTCACCCAGACTTTCGTCTACTAATATATGCTACAGAAACCAAAAGAAGTAACAGAATGTGGAGGACCAAAGGTGGAAAGAGAAAAATGAACACTTAAAACTTTAAAAACAAAAATCTACCAATGGAAGCAGACAACCTAAGACAGGAAGCTGAACACGATGATAATACAAAAAAACACACCATCTGATGAAGTCTGTTGGATGAAAAGCTTATCGCAAAGTTGCCAGCTTAAATAAATACTAGAACCCTCTTCATCCTTGTGACCAAACCATGCCTACCATGGGCAAATCTAGCATTACCCATACCCAGCAGTGGGTTATTGCTATATTACATATCTGCTACGTGGGAGATAAAATACTACATAAGATTCATAGTTTATTATTAACACACTATGGGGGACTGTCACAAAAGGGGATACTGCCAGTAGAGCTATCTGGAATTTTGGTAATAATTATATGTCATTTGTGAATATCAACATGATGTATATAAGATGCTTGTGTTACAACTGTATTAGAACTGTATGTCATGTGGGATATCAAACTGGTCTGTTCAGACAAATGTGTTAAAGAGGTATTTTATAAGGTGCCTTAAGTGCAACCACAGTGTGCAATGCTGAAAGAGAAAATAAATGTACATGCACTAATGTAACTGTTTAAATGTATATATTTTAACAGTGGAAACTGGAATTCAAGAGGTTAACTTCAGAAAAATAACTGAAATTAAGTTACTTTATGGCTACGCAATAAAAGATGATATTTTTCAGTTTTTAATGCAGCTAGACACAGAGTCTGTGCTGAGAAACTTTCTGTATTGTCTTAGGAGTGAACTAATTACTGCCTCTGAAAGTATGAATGAATGTAATTGTTTTATGACTTCCAGGACCGGACAAAGATCTGACATCTATGTATTTCCACAGATAGATGCTAAATACTGCCAGATTCCAGCAGTGGGGGGGGGGGGGTTCACCTGGGATAGAGTCAAATGACAAGAAATGATGTCATTCTGTAAGCTATCCCAACAGTAATATTTCAGATATTAATTTGAGAAGTCTCACAGAGACAGGGCAATCTGTATTCTGTCTTGAACCTGGCAAGAACCATTCACCACAACATCTACCTTGCTCTGTAAGCATGTTTCTAGGGTATAGTAATTCTCTTAGATTCAGTCAGGAATATAGCAAAGCTTAGTTCAAATATTTTTCTTTATTTATTTGAAACTGTCCTGCAATGTTGTTTTAAATATTTTCTGCGACTTTGAACTCTGATGTCACTGTGAATATATATTTTTAGTATTGACTTGTTCTTTTATTATTTATTATTAAATATATTTAAACCTTTCATTGTGGCTGTTCTGTCTAGATATTTAAGTTGTGAGAGTACTTGTATATTTATTTGGTGACACTGTGCGGGTGACTCCTACTAGCCTTGCTCTTGGTCAAACTACCATTTGTATTAATATTAATATTACACAGTAAGATTGGACACCCTTTATTAAGGGCCTTAAAGTAGCTGATAAGGAGTTGGATGGTGGCAGTGATAACTACCTTATAATCTGGGCAAAAGGAGGCATAGCTAGCAAATCTGTGCCAGCCCTTCCCAGGTGTGTGTGTGTGTCAGCTTCTTGGGCTGGGACATGAAGCACGGGTTGAAAAGAGGATGCTGGAGGTCTAGGCTTGGCCATTCAGCTGAGATCTCAACTCTATAGCTGTGCCAGTGGGGAGTCTTACTGAGGATCTGGAGAAAAAGGCAGAAACCAGCCCCAGACTGACTGTGTGCTCTTAAGGAAAACTGCACTTGATGTACAGAGCTGCATCTGGAAATACTGTGTGTGTATTTGTTTTCCTCCGAGTGTATGTCCCCCACTGGTGTCAGTGGTGAGGATTGAGGCTCCTTAATTACTGGTCCAGAGGTGGGTCATCACAGGGACCATTAAATTTCTTAGTCATTGTGCAAGTGTTGGACAAAATGGAACAGACAGCAGTACATTTTGGTCACTTATAACTGGATCAGACTATGGTACTCTATGAAGTATTATATAAAGTGATTTCAGCTTTAAGCATTATTCTCATTTCACTAATATATATATATATATATATATATATATATATATATATATATAGACAGATAGATTAAAAGGATAAGTGACACAGATGCGGTGATTTCTGTCAGTGTAGGGTGCTGTGGCTTTTTTGTGGGTCCCTCCTTTCTGTCATTATTACTGGTCCAGTCCTCATGCCCCATCTGTGCTGGTTCTATTAACTAGCTCCTTGCACCTCTGGACTTATTCCTCTACTGCTGGGACTGCTCACAAATCTCAGGCAATTGGGGCTCGGCATGTCTCAACATCCATTTTTTTTTTCTAGTACAACCTACCCGTTTTTCCCACTCCCTTATGTGGCAACATAGTTTGGCCCAGAAGCAGTGTGCAGTATGCAGTATGGGTCAGTGGTGTTTCACTCCACTTTCACAGCTGCTCAGCCAGGCCCACTTTCCACTCACTGACCGTACCTCCTCTACCAATGTCCCTGGCCTCCTCTGGGAATTGTAAGCGACAAACACCCACATATCACTCTCCCCCCAGGATAGGCATGCCCATCCCCTCCCTGTCACTTGTTTAGTCACCTGAGCTATTTGAACCCACATCACCTGGGTTCTAGTCAAGGCTTTATCTCTCTATAACACCAGAGCAACAGGGTGTTGTGGCTTTAACATAACAGAGACAGCTCAGATGGAACGCAAATGACCACAGCCAACTGTTAACTTTGGCAAAATTATTTTCCAGTTGTCCTTACATTTAAGGTGAAAGGAGTTCATAGTCAGCATGTTGTGATAAGCTAATATTCCTGCTTATTTGACTGAGGAAGAAGCCACTCAAAATGAAGAGATATGAAACACAGTAACATCACATAGCTGAAATTCCTAATCAGTGGATGTGTAGATGTCTTTTGAAGATTTCTGTTTCAGGGTATATCACTGCCTGACCCATGAAGAGAAGAGATTACATAGGGCTGAACATTGTTTTCTGGTGAAGAGAGACGGATGATATATTTGTCCAGCCTTTTTAATGAGCACATACTTACATTAAAAAAATTGCAGTAATCTAGTTCTTCAACATTCATAACTACCCTTACATTACAAACAAAATGTGGCCATCACAGATCTATTAAGTTCACTAAACCTTTTCAACCCTAAAATACTACAGAATCAGCCTTAAAAAGAATATACCACACTACCTGTATACAGCAATCTGCAATACAACCATACATCAAAACAATGCACCTTCCTGAAATAACTCACTACATCTGCATGTGACAGTAAAAGACTGCAAGTATAATTAAAAAAAACAGTATGTTGACAGATTTAAAAGATAAATTATGAATTTTGATGGCACAGCATTTCCATATTCTACAGACTAGATAATGACTGGCAGGTTTTGCACAAATAGGTAGTTTACTGTTTTGAAACTGAATATAGTCCAATCAAGCTGAAATCATAAAAAAGATCAAACATGACAAGACTGGCACTTAATTTATCAGTCTTCAGAGACAAAAGACAATCTGTAGTCTTTTTATGATGACTAACCCTCTTTTATGACAAACTCAGTTTGTAAATTTAATTCAGAGACAGGATCCAGCAGAAGCAGTCTTTTTGCAGTACAAGTACAAATGACAAAAGGGACACACTTTTGCAAGCAGTTCTCTGTAAGGCATATAAGATTAAAATAAAATAGGAATAACAAGAAGAAAAAAATAACAAATAAACGTCTCAGAATACTAAAGGAGATCAAAGACAGACTCTCCTGACCCTGACTGCACAAGCATTTCGTATTATATTGACCAATGCCACTGGATCATTAATTAAAAGGAAAAGCACTGGCAGGTGGCAGCGAAGAAGAAGCTGATAATTGGCCCCCTTCTTCTTTCTGCTTTCAAAACCTCTACCCATTCTTCTGCAAGACATGCCACTAGGCAGACATGCCTGTTTTGCAACATAATGATGAAGAAGAGAACAGGCTCTTATGCCTGTAACAGCTAAGTTTAATGAATGTGGCTATACTCATAATTATGATTCTGCATTTGCAGATGCTAATACAGTATACAATGCTTTTAGAAAGCAGTCACACAACGAAAAAGGTAGAAAATGTACCATACTGCATAATTAATACAAACAGGCGCAAAAAAGTGAATGCAATACAGAAATATAAAACAAAAACCAAAAGCAATAAAATAAACTGTGTACTGTTTCCGACTTACCACTTCACTTGGTAGGTTATTAATGTCATCATATGGTGTTTCAAAAGTGTTCGTGTCCACATTGAGGATAATTGCATCTTCTACTGCATGACTTTTCAGTTTCTGTTTTGGAAAATATAACAGTGAGGTGCTTTGAAGATGCAAGTTCAATGACTGTAAATGCTATTTTCTGTAAGTTTCTGAGGGCAGTGCTAGTTTTTAAAATTGTTCTAAGCGGGCAGCTGGAACTATTTTAAACAGTGTCATCTATGCTTTAACTAGCCCCCCTGTTTTATGCATGGGGTGATAACCTATAAAGTGCAATTAACTATTTGAAAATGTAGGTTTTCTATATAATTTTCAAATTTACCTACATTCTGCAATATCCTTGTAAACAAGTGAGCTGCCTTTAGCAAACTGACACTTGCCTTTTTACATCATTCCTCTAGAATTTATGCTTTGTCTCAGGTCACATTATTTTTTTTTCACTTAAAGAATTTAGCATAATCATCAAAGAATAAATGGACACAGAATATAGATGCACTGTAACATATCAAACAAGAGTAATACAAAAAGCATACAAGAAAATTCATCTGTGCATAATAAATACAACGAGAGGAAACACCCAGTGCTGTGTAACACACAACAGCATAATTACTCAATGTACTGCAGTGAAATAAACAGATAAGTACTCAGTGCAATGTAATATACTGATAATATGAATGTAACCTATATTTAAATGTTAACTGTTTAATGCACCATATGCTAAACTGCAGACATTCGGATAAAATAGTTATAACTGTTACCAGTGAGTATTTTCAGGTCATCAGTCTAACTGATGGATGTTATCTTCAGTCAGTAAACAAAGCATCCACATGAGCTCTGAAAAACAGAGCTTAAAAACAGGCAGATGAATTGCACGTTTTCCCTGATTATCATACTCTACCTTCATATGTAACTAGTCAGAAAAATTCAGTACCATTATTTGATTTTATTATAGCCTTTTCATGACCCACAGTTTAAACTTCTGTTATACTATACTGCTCATCAGATCTCTCTCTCTCTCTCTCTCTATATATATATATATATATATAGAGAGAGAGAGAGAGTGAGAGAGTTCAGTCATACCACTAAATAAATAAGTCCCAGGATGGTATGCCTTTATTTTGAGATTTTACAATATGCTGGAACTGCACTGTGTCACAGAAAATGAGCAATATTCTGAAGATATACATTCCACTTTCCACTGCAACTATTTTAAAAATTATTAACACAGTAGCACATGCACACCAACCACAGTGATGTCACTAAGTGCTATATGGGGGCAGGAGACAAAGGACAAAAGCCTCTCCTACTGTTAAGGATTGCACCATACCAGGATGTCCCTGTCTTTTCCACTCCTTGCTGTGGAGATTGAAGAAGAGCTTCAGGACATAGCAGATGGCAGACAAAAGAGGGTTTCAAAACAAAAACAGATCTACAATAAGAAACTAGACTGAACTGGCTGCTGGCTAAAGAAAGTACAAAAAAAAAACACGACAGAGAGCTTTTCAAATACCTAGAGTGGGACATTTCCTTGTAAACCTTGAGCTTCTGCAAGACAAAGCACAGCAACAATGTAGGTGTGTGTGTGTGTGTGTGTGTGTGTGTGCACGCACGTTCACATGCATGTATGCACATTGTAATATAAATGGATTAGGAACGCCTGAGTTAAGAAGCAGTTTAGAAGGCCAGAAGTAGACAAACAGCAAGTAAAAATAAATGTAATTTTAACCTTAAATTGATACATAGTGGTTGACACTTAAGTGATGCCTAATTTGTAATACACCACTGTCATATAAAAGGCTTCAACTGAAGCTAGTGTCAGAAGACCCTGCTGGATCAAGACAATTGTTAATTTGTAGGCCTTTCCCTCCAGACACAGAAGCAAAGTGGTAGCCAAAATCCTGGATAAAGTCAACAACGACTTACATAGGATCATAGGAGACTGCTAAGCTACTGACCCGGAGGTCATTTTAAGCCTAGGCATTTCAACCTAATGTAATACTGTAGAGGTACTAGTCAATACCCAAGACTGCATTTAGTGGCAACTGCTCATGACCAGGAGGGTTGTGGGGGCTATCCCTGATAAAAATTTATGGTGCCCCATCCACTCATCCAGGTTCCTCTTGAATAGTGTCATAGAGGTGCTTTATTTCACATGAACTGGTAGCCTGTTCCAAACACGTGGCAGTTGCTGGGAGATAAATCTGTCCCTCCAGCATCTCCTATTTAAGTCGCAGGCCATATTTAAATCCCTGGAACGGGTAGCCTTATACCAACTTGATTTATGGATATGCAGTAAGTTCATTAAATTCGGGTCTTGTGTTGCTCTATAGGGCAGGCATAAGTCTCCCCTAAGAAGTCTATATGATACGGAGTACAGTGATAGGGATTTTAGTTAGTCCATGTGAGGTACATGCTGGACTCCCTTGATGATCTTTGTTAGAAACCTCTGAGGTCTCTCTAACTGCTGTAGATGCTTAGTATGGTACATACCAAATGGGGCGTTATACTCAGTTATGGGTCAGATAAGTGCCGAGTATAGGGGGTTACAACTTCTTTTACTCTTGAGGAGATTCCTTTACTAATCAACTGAGCTAAGCGAAAAGCTTTCCTTACAATGGTAGACATCTGGTGGTCGAAGTTAAGGTTACGGTCAACCTATGATCCCAGGTCCCTTACCACTTCATGGGTACTTAGGGTAATTGTTATCGATTAGATAGTGTGAAGGGACATTGTTTGTGCCGAAGGGAATGATGATGCATTTCTTTGCATTTAGTTTGAGACCGTGACTAATACACCAGTCGTTGGTATGTGTGAGACCATCCTGGACTATGTCGACATCATTTGGGGATTCAATGATTGTACCTAGTTTGCAGTCATCTGCCAACTTGGTCAGCCACAATCCTTTAGTTGAGAAGTATATACCAAACAGTAGGGGCCCAGCACTGACTCCTATGGCACCCCACTGGTAACAGGTCTGCTGGTTGATGTGGAGTCACCCACTTTGATAGTGTGTGTTTGGTTTGTGAGACAGTTGGCAACCTATTCTACAATGGGGGGGGGGTTATTGTCAGTTTTTGGTAGTTGCTTCTCCTTTTCTGTATACATTCATGTCAAGAAGGGTTTTTATTGTCAGTTTTAGGTATTTGCTCTGTCTTTTCTGTATACCTTCATGCCAGGAAGGGTGCTTTATTGTAACTTCAGGCATAAAAGATGAATTGGTATGGAGGGATACACTATCTTTATGAAAAAATAATGTAAGGTGGTTTAGATAAAGCCTGAAGTTCAGAAATTCTTTTTGCTGACATGATGGCTACCAAAAGGATGGTTTTCCAAAAAAGAAATTTCATTTCACAATCGTTAGCTGGTTTAAAGGGCTTTTAAGCTAAGCCTTGAAGAATAACAGTGATATCCCGTGGCAGAGAAGGATCTTTATCAGGGGTCTAAGCAGAAAAATCCTTTTCATGAATGCCTTAAATAATCTAAACATGGAAATGGAGCAATTAACAATTCCAGCATGAAAGCTGGATATGGCTACCAGTTGAAGTTTTATTGTGGAAAAAACAGCCCCTTCCTTTTAAGAGAGAACCAAGACAAAAGAAGGATGGTTGAAACTGGGGCTGAGAAAGGATATGGCTGAGGATATAGAAGTCGTTGAATTGGATTATAATCCATGTTGCCGGAATGAATACCTTCCACCTGGGACCTTATCTTCTGCAATCTGTGAGGAGGAAGAGAAGCTATTCAAGAGGTGGTATTCAGGCAAGCTCCTATAAACCCCAATTCTTGAGTCAGACTTAGCTGGGATTTCATGTGATTCACTGTAATACCTAAACAAGCGCAAGTGCGTAGAATAAAATCTCTTGTCTGCTCTAGTAGATGCCTGGTGGGAGCAGTGATGTGCCAGTCATCTAAATATGGAAACACTCAATCAGTGCTGTCTCAAGTGAGCTGCTACTGCTGTCATACACTTGGTGAACATCATGAGGGCTATGGTGAGACCAAAAGGCAGAGCTCTGAACTGATAATGACTGGCTCCTAGCCAGAAGCGGAGGAACCTTCTGGAGCGCTTGTCCATTTTCATGTGGGAATACAAATCCTGGGGATCTATACAGCATATCCAATCATCTTTCCCTAAGAAGGGTACAATAGACTGAACCATGACCTTCTGGAATGTTGCCTGCTGAACAAACTTGTTCAATAGGCTGAGATCCAAAACTGGTCCCCTGTCTTTTTTGGCACTAAAAAGAACCTTGAGTAGAATCCGGATCCTATTTGGTCTGGTGAGACTTCTTGGATGACTTTTTTCTAGGAGCTTTTAAAATTCCAGAGCTGCCTGATCCCTCTGATTGGGTGGAGCATTGGAGATTCTTCTGCCTGCTCTTGGGGTGAGAATAAAGGGAATGTAGTATCCTCTGGTAATGCTCCTTCACATCCAAGTATCTGTGGTTATTTGTCACCAAGCTAGTGAGTGCAAGGATAATCTTCCCCCAACTGCCTCCAGAGGCAAGCAATTGGGTCTCCCTTCAGGAGTGCTGGTAGGGTTTAACTGAGAAAGAATCTCAGGAACCCTGATTTTGCTGGCCATTTCTGCCACAAGGTCAGCTTCTTCCACTGGCCCTCCCCCCTTTGCCCCGAGGAGAGCCACTGCCACATGTCCTGAAAAGGTCCTTGGAGTTTCCTGAACCATATTTTTCCATTCCTCTGGTTCCTGCAGTAGGACTGCTGGGGAGCAGAAAAACATACACTCACTGTAGACAGGGTCTTCCAATCCTTTTCACACCTGGCCAAGGTCTCTCTGACTTTGTGGCCAAATAGAGATGATCCATCACAGGGAGCATTGACGAACAAAAATTTAAATGGCTTCACAAACTCACACAAGCACACCCAGGAGTGCCTCCTTATGGCAACACTGGAACCCGCTGCCCTAGTCGTCCATTTGGCTACATACACAATGAGCCTCATGGATGAGTTGGAAATAAACTCCAGGATGGCCAGTTGGGAGGCCACTTTATCTTGTACCTCCTCAAACACAGCTCATGCAAGGATATCTGACAGCTCCTTGATCAGAGCCCTCTTGAGCCTAGTAAAGTGTGCCATGAAATTCAAAGACCATAAGGGGAAGGTCAATGAAGCATACACCCACTTCCTAAACGTGTCCATTGCCCTGGAAACTCAGTTAGCTGAATGAACAGTGGAACTCTCTTGTGCAAGTTTCTTCTTTGTGGCTGCTACAACCACCATGGCATCTACTGCTAATCCCTTGGCCCAACACTGATGGTTGTCTGGTGCTGTAAGAATTTTCTCCGGTCTCCTGAGGATTAGCTCTACAGAATCAGGGGCCTTCCATGCCCCCTGTGTGATCAACGTAATGAGATAGTCAGTGGGGGGGGGGGTCAACCAAGAGGTAAATGGGCAAGCACTGAAAGCTTTCAGGTACACGGACTCCTCTGAGGAAGGATCTTTGGGCTTCCAGTCACCCCTCTGCTTTAATATCGCAAGAATGTCTCCAAGGACGACATCTTCTGGGGGTAAGCGGGGGGAACCTTCCCCTTCATCGAAGTCAGTGTCCTCTGTGACAAATTCCTCTGGGGAATCTAAGTGTTTCCTCTTACATGTCCTCTTCCAGGGCGCCTCCTCAGTGGAAAGGTCTGTGTAGGACTCAGAAAAGGTAAGACCCTGTGCAGGGGTATCCTGGAGCTTTGGTGCACGCTGTCTGGGCGTAGAGGGTGGAGGAAGCTCCAGACAAAAGGGTGTCCCGGAGAAATGCTCCAATAGGGAAGGACCCATCTGAAAACCTGCAGAGGCCAATGCCCTCTCCATGAACTGGAGGGCACGTCCTTCCCTGAAGAGGGAAGGGAGCCTGGAACCGGGAAGGACAACCCTGGAACTGTGGTCCCATCCAGTTACGATGAGACCACCACCAAAGCCGAAGCTGGAGAACAGCCTGCATGTGCTAAGGCTCTAAGAAGCAAGGATGGCTCTGAGAAAATTAGAGATGAACCACACCCCTCAGACGCAGCAGCAGAGCGATAACCATGGGAATCCTCTGGATCTGAAGGAACTGAGGAACTCAGGGCAGACACTAGAGCTGAAGGCATAAAAGCTGTCGGCACTGGGATAGCTGGAACTGGAGGGATCGGAGTCTTGGTCTCTAACACCTCGGTGGAGATTAGAGGAGAAATGTCTGGTGGAGTCCTTGGAGGAAGGTGTCATCTCCAAAGGGGAATGAAACTGGGGAAAAACCTGTAAGACCCCTAGCCACAAGGAGCTGATCCACCAACCTCACAATGTCAATTTCTATCAGACTTCAGGAGTCTGATAGAGATTTGGTTCTCTCTATGAAGGGGCTTGGGAGGTGCCCCACAAAGGGATCTACTGATAGACCTGGCTCCAAAGATGCAGATGGTACCATGGAAGGGACCATCACTGAGGGAGAGATTAGCACCTGGGCAGTCGGCCCTGTAACTGTTGGCACTGAAACCTTCGGTGCAGTTCTGGTCATCTCAGTCAGCACCGTAGCTTTTTTTGATACTTAGCTTCAGTTCTGTTGAGTGCAAAGGAACTGAAAAATTTAGGTCTCTTGGATGTCGGAGCCAAAGGGGACACTCCACTTCTTCCCATGATCAATTTTCAAAGAAGAGGAAGTGGAGGAAGATGGCAGAGGCACATCTGATTTAGATTTCCTGACAAAGCCTCATCAAAGATGTTTTAATCAGTCCTTTCAGAACAAGTTTGTTTTTCCTTTCTACGAGGGCCTGGTTACTAAAAGCTTGACAAATAGTGCAATCTTCGCACACCGCAATGTTTGGTGTGTCAAAAATTCTATGTGGGTAAAACCGACAGGACTTTAAAGGAAAGAATATGTGAACATATTCACCACATAAATAAAAATAACAAGGCTAGTGCTTTAGCTAAGCATGTGATCAGCACAAATCAGAAGCATACCATTAAGCTTTTAGATATAGGAAGTGTATTTGAGAATGTGAGGGGAAGTGACATACGGAATGTCACCGAGGAGTTGGAGGGTTGATGGATAGCGAGACTTAGGGCAGATACTGGTCATGGGTTAAATGAGTATGTTCCATTAAAACTAAACTAAAATCAAGACCTCTTTTTAGATGAATTTTTGTATTTGTCACTTTTGTATATGTGAAATATGCAGTATTCTTTGTATTTTATGAATGTAAATGCATTAGTGTTGAATGTTTTAAAAAAAGTTTTAGGAATGCTTCTTACTGTTTTTGTACTTGGGACTGATAGCTTAAAAGTGCACTAGACTTTTAATTGGGTATGTCATGTGACAGATTTATAGCATGTGATTTTGTATTAGGTGTGTATAAAAAGAGTATTTTAGTGTGTAATAGTATCTGATGAAGTGGGATTTACCTACAAAAGTGCTTGTGTTTTATTAAAGCCTGATTTTACACTGGAACCTGAAGCCATCTCTGAGTCCTGCTGTTTTTTGTGGATTACCGGAGTTTGTATTCATATAGGGCTTAGAAGCTTGGAGACTTTGGTGGTTGTTTTGTTTGCTTTAGCTGTTTTGTATTCTACCACCATAGCTACCAAGTATATGGCTGAGGATATAGAAGTCGCTGAATTGGATTATAATCCAGCTCATCAACAACAAGGTAACATAAAAAGCTTGGACAATGTTTTAAGGTCAGTAAACAGCAATGTGAATCCACTTATCAACTGTATATATGATGGGTTGGAAAATGATACAACTATAGACATTGTCACTCTGAAAAACAAGTTACATTCTGTTGAAAAGGATTTGTTCAAACTAAAACGTAACCAGTATGAGAAACTTCATTTGGAAGTCTGTTTAAAGAAAGGGCTGATCCCTAGAGGCCTACGTATATTGAAAATGCCCTCCCATGTAGATTGTGACCCAAAACTGTTGTCAGAATGGCAGAAAGTGAATTTAAATGTGAGCACTTCCTATATCAAACTTTTGATACCGTCAGCAGAGAGAGAGAGAGAGATAGAGGTTTTTTTTCTCTCCAGTAGAACCCGCTATACGGAACTGCTATCTCAATTTGAAGTTCCAGTTTTAGAGAAATATATTACTGAAATATTGGACTCTTTGTCAGCATATGAAAGAAAGCTGACTAAACTGAAAATGAGAAAAATACTAAGAGATCGGCAGGACTTTCAGCAAGGCAATATTTTTTCATGGACGAGATTTACTGACACTAGAGGAGTGTCATCAAAGTCTAAAGAGGCAGTTTCAATGCCCAATATGCCATCGATCAATAGTGAAACAATCCTCACAGTGACTGAAGGAATGAGATCATCTTAGGTTCCTGATCATATTGTTATACTAACGAATGATACTGCATGCTGTGCGGAAAGCAATGAATTGACATCAATGGCTGAAACCAGACAGGTGGAGCCTGATAAGGAACTAGGAGCCAGAAGAAAAATGATACAGGTCACAGCCCAGGTACACAAATCATTTGACTCCATAAACAATTCCAGAGTTACACCCAGAAGGGAAGTTGATTTGTCTTTCCCTTTAGGGCAGCACAAGCTCTAGTTCCCTTTGCCTGTGAGGGAATTGAAAGCTCAAACGAACCAACGACCGAGAGGCAGGAGTCGGAGCAGGCAAAAAAGAGGTTTGAAGGGATTGTTATGAGTCTGAGCAACATCAAGAAAGCATTTTTCAATGTGAAGGAAACAGTCTGGAATTTGTCGAAGTATGATTTAATCGAATATGAATATAAAGTATTGCAGAAAGGACTTTCCTTTATACCCACCAGGTATTCTGGACTTACTGATGATGTTTTTGACATTAAAATGTTTACTAGAAATTTAATGTTAAAATTAATGTTTAAAGATTCTAATTTTGATCAAGTTGAAAATTGTAGTGTTTTTAAGAAACCAAGCACAGTTGTACCACCATTGAACCCTTTGGTCAATGCATTTGAAAAGATATGTATAAAGTGCATTCAGAATGTGATGTTAAAAAAAAGAGGCAGTTATAACTTAAGTAGGGAAGAATATAGTGCCTTGAAAAGTTTACAAAATAATACTAGGACTATAATAAGGCCAGCTGACAAAGGCGGCCCCATTGCTGTGTTGGATCCTGAATGGTATAAGGAAGAGATGTAAAAAATGTTGAATAGTGATAAATTTTATATGAAAATTGAGAATAACATGGTTAACCAAATGATTGCAAATGTTGCTAACAATCTACGTGAGCTATTACTATGAAATTGCATACGTAAAGAATTGTATGATTATTTTTTGATATCTCATCCGACCACACCGGTTATACAAGGATTGTCTAAAAGTACAGTTGTGTACACTTACCATAAATGTAGATGTGCGAGTGTATTCACTGTTGCAGTCATCACACTTGGGTTATCTTCCTGCAGGTAGCCCTCAGTCGGCCCGAATACCAGAGTCTTGGGATTTCTGCATCAGTTGTTGTCGCCTCTTCCATGATGTCAGGTCGTCGTGAGGGGTATAAAACATGCAGCCGATGCCATTACATCAATTTTTCTTGTCCCAGATGTCAGGAGCCCCCAAAATAGGAAGCTATTACTTGGTGTGGAACACCTCCAGTAAAAAGTAAATACTCCTGCCATAAAAGATGGCCATAAAGAGGATAGGTAGACAGGATATAGAAAGTCAGGGGGGGCTAGAGGGAGGGAGGGAAACCAGGACTGCAACAGTGAATACACTTGAACATCTACATTTATGGTAAGTGTACACAACTGTACTATGTTCTTCATGTTTCACTGTTGCAGTCATCAACCAAAGCTGAGGAAGGGTGGAAGCAGTCAAGAAGTGTTAAGGCTGGCTGGCAGGCCTTATAAGACTGCTGTAGCAAATCCAGCTCTGGATTTAGAAAAAATAGGTAAGTGGTAATGCTTGGTGAAGGTGTGTACAGAACTCCAGGTTGCAGTTTCCAGGATGTCCCTGGTAGGGACTCCCCTGAGAAATGCTGTAGAGGTTGGAGGCTGAAGTAACTCTAGTGGAATGAGTTCTGATCCCCAGAGGTGTAGGTTTTCCATGGTGCTTGCAGCAGAAATGGGTGCAGTGTGCTATCCATTTGGAAATGGCTTGCTTTGAAATGGCCTTGCCCTCTGCCCCAGACTAGCAGCTGGTCAGATTTTCTGAAAGGCTTAGTCCTGTCAAGGTAGAACCTGAGCTGTCTGTGTCTGTCCAAGGAGTGCAGGATCCTTTCCCCTTTATTCTGAGGATTAGGGAAAAAGGTTGGCAAATGGAAAGATTGGTTTAAAGCCACACTTGATACCACCTTGGGCATAAAGGAAGGGTTAGTCCTGAGGGAAACCCTGTCAGCATGGAAAATAATGAAGGGCTCCACCGCCATTAGTGCCTGTAACCTAGACACTCTTCTTGCTGAAGTAATAGCTAGAAGTAAGGCTGTTTTCCAAGAGAGGAATTTTAACTCTGCTGAAGCAGCAAGTTCAAAAGGGGGAAGCGTGAGCTTCTCAACTACAAATTTAAGGTCCCAGGTTGGGGTGGGAACTCTCCAAGGGGAGCATTAAATTGTTAGCTCCTCTCAGGAACTGTTTGATGAGAGGGTGAGAAGGGAGGAGGCTCAGTATTATAATGAGCTGAGATGGCAGAGGCATTTATCTTAATGGATTAGAAGGATAGGCCTCTGTGGAGCAGCTCTGCTAGGTAATCAAGGATTTGAGGTAAGATGGGCAGAGCTGTGTCCTTTCATTGAGACTGACTCCAAGAACAATATCTTTTCCACTTTTCAGCATAGGATTTCCTAGTACTAGGCCTTCTGGCCTCAAGGATGATGTCCAGGACCTGTTTGCTGAGGGATGCTGGTGGTGCATTTAGGGAATAAGCCAGGCTGCAAGATGTAGGGTTTGCAGCTGTGGATGCAAAATTTGTCCCTTCTGCTGAGACAGCAGGGAAGGTGTGTGATGTGATGTAGGCGCCAGGGTGGCACTGCTGTCAGACTGCACAGGAGTGGTTACCAGTGCTGACATGGCCAGTCTGGTGCAATAAGGATTGCCCTTGGCCTGTCCTGTTTGATCTTGAGTAGTACTTTTGAGAGGAGGGGCAGAGGACGAAAGGCATAAATTGAGAGGTTTTCCCATGTAAAGGATAGGGTGTCCACCTTCCAGGCTCTGCTGTGAGGGTTCCTGGTGCAAAATTATATCAACTGGTGGTTTTGGAGGGAGGCAGAAAGGTCCACCTCTGGTGTTCCCCACCTCTGGGCTAGAAGCTTGAATGAGTTGGGTTCCAGTTTCTACTTGTGAGGGTCCAGTAGATTTTTGCTTAAGTCGTCTGTCAGTGAATTTTGCTTGCCTGGCAGGAATTGAGCTTGTAGGTGCACTTAGATGCTCAAGGCTGTGTTCCACAGAGCCATGGTTAACCTGCAGAGTGGGTAAGAATGAGTTCCGCCCTGCTTGTTTATGTACCACATAACTGTGGTGTTGTCTGTACTTATCAGGAGCTGTCTTGGAAGGATAAGATATTTGAAGACTGTCAGAGCATTCTGTACAGCTAGCATCTCTTTTTGATTGATATGCAGGGGAATTTGTTCTGGGCTCCATTTGCCTGCCATGTGAGCCCCCCCATGCATAGTCTGATGTGTCTGTTGTCAGGGATTGGGCGATGAGGAGTTGAGTAAAAGGAAGTCTGTTGTTGTGGTTGCATGCTTCTGCCCCCCAAAGAAACTCTGCCCTTGGACAAGGTATGACAAGAATCACTGTTTCCAGGTCCTGAGAATGTTGACACCAGAGACTTTTTAAGTACCATTGAAGTTTCCTCATACGCAGTCTTGCATATGGAATTAGCAGAATGCATGAGGCCATGAACCCTAGGGCTTGCTGTATTTTCCTTGCAGATAGCTGGGTTTTGTTGGCCATTAGTTTGAAATAGTCTCTCAAACAGACCTGCTTTTCTGGAGTGAGGAATACCATCTGGGAAGTTGTGTTCAAACTTGCTCCCAGGAATACAATTTGTTGGCTGGGCACCAGTTGTGATTTCTTTTCATTGATGGTGTATCCCAGTGAAGTTAGAAGTCCTTTTACAAATGCCAGGTGGTGAAGCAGCAATTCCTGACTGTCCACCTGAATCAGGCAATCGTCCAAGTATGGGTAGATTTGAATATTTCTCTGCCTGCAGTATGCAACGGCTGGACCCAGGCATTTTGTGAATACTCTGCACGCAGTAGCTAAGCCAAAGGGAAGTGCAGAGAACTGCCCTGAAACGTAGACATTTCCTGCAAGACTCCCTTATGGAGATGTGCAGATAAGCTTTTATGTCTAGGGTAACTAACCAGGAATCCTTGGCTAGCATAGGAAGAAGCTGTTGCAGTGTAACCATTTTGAATTTTGGGGCCACCAGAAAGGTGTTGAGAATTGATAGATCCAGGATAGGGCACCAAGAGCCCTCTTTTCTGGGCACAAGGAACAGCCTGGAGTAGAAACACTGTCCCCTTTGCTCTGCTGGAACAGGTTGAATGGCCCTGATATGGAGAAGGGAAAGTACTTACTTCTGAGCCTCTGTCCACTGGTTTGGAGGAAGATCTGGCAACCCACTTGGAGTTGGCAGTGAGTGGAAGTATAATCTGTATCCCTGGGATACAATATTTAGAACCCATCAGTCCCGAGTAATGGACATGCAGTTTTTTGCATGAAGGGTGAGTTTTTCCTCCTAGGGGCGCAAGTACTTGGGCATGGCTGGGAAGGATAATTGGAAAGTCATTGTGAACTTTTTCTATAAGGGGGTGGCTTTCCACTCCCCGGTTTTGAGGTGGAAACACTCCATTGTTTAAATCTCTGCATGCCCTGAGACTGTAGTCTTGGTGGTCGGTTTCCCCTAGGTTTGGACTGAGAAGGCCTGAGAGGGACTGGAAAGGGCCAGTTTTTTGAAGCCCAATGTCTACTGAATCTAGGTGGCTGCACCTGTAAGAAATCTTTGACGGTTTGCATAGATTTAGCTTTTTCTTCCATCTTTTTAAGAACAACTTCTGCTTTTGTGCCAAACAAATGCTCCTGCTTTAATGGAGCATCTAGTAATTTTGCTTTGATATGGTCAGGCGAGACTTGTTCCTTTAGCCAAGCATGTCTTCTCAGTACAGACCCAGTGACAGCAGCCCTACAAGATGCTTCTAAGGCATCAAACCCACACTGCAAAGTATGTTTACTAACTTGGTTTGCAGAATGCATTAACTCTTGTGAATCTTTATTTTCTGCACAGTCTGGAAATAACACCATTTTTTTGTTTAATTAGTTCCATAATATGTTGTTGGTACTTCATCATGTGAAAATGGCAATTCAAAGCCCTGATGGCAAGAGTTGCAGAGGTATATACTTTCTTACCCCATTACCCCATCTGTCTAAAGCTCCAGAATCCCTGTCTGAAGGGGTAGGGTTTTTGGCTGTAGTAGCCTTAATGCCTTTAGGTCCCTGGGAAATGGTCTCTGGATCCCCAGCAGAATTCTTAAAGAGAAATTTGAGAGAGTCAGGTACTCTGTGGTACCTGTCAGGTTTTCCAGGAGCTGGAGGTAAGGTGTCAAGGAGTAAGACTGGACTCCAAGAAGACATCATCGACAATATCCAGGACAGGGAGTATAGCTAGAGGCCTGTGCTGAGGCAAATCTAAAAATTCCCTGAGTCTCTTTTTGGACTGAGGATAGTCCTGGCATTCCCAACAGCTGTCAAGGTACGCAAGGTTTCACCAAAAAAAAAATCCTCTGGAGGGGAGGCAGAGGGAATGGATTCCTCTACATTTGAGTCCTCATAGGTAGATAAGGGTATGTCCTGGTAATCAGAAGGGTCAGAGTCATCAGACTCCTGGTCTGTAGAATCAGAAGGAAATTCAATTCTTTGTCTTTTGGCAGGGGAAGTCTTCCCCTAATTAGAGTAATAAGGTCTTCAGCCATTCTAAGCATTTGTTTTTGTGGCATGGGAGCTTGAGCATGCGCTTGAGCGGATGTTGGTTTTCTAGGCGTAGTGCAAACTCTGGGCCTGAGAAACTTGGTAGTTTTAGTTGGAAATGAAGTCGGTTTAGTATGAATATTGGTAGGTCAGAATACACCCTCACAAGTAGGTGCCTGCACAGTGGCTCCGGACCCATCCAAGGTAGAGACATCCGCAGGTTCCACTATTGAAGAAGCATCTGAGGACATACTGGACTCCGAATGAGTCTTAGCAGAGGCCTGCGAATCTGTAGAAGCTGGCATCAAGGCCTGCAAAGGCGCCTCACTGAGTACCGGCGGACTGGTGACTAGCTTAGCGGAAGCATCGTTGGCAGTTTTTGACCTATGCAGTCTCTCTCTATCTTTGTGCTTTTTCAGAAGATCGGTAGTCGGATGGCTTAGCAAAGCCATTTTGGAATATGGAGAACAAGAGCGAAATAATTTAGCTACAAAAATAGCCCGATGACAAATGGTTCAGGGGTTAAACAAGGCAGAAAACTGACAGCGAGGGATGTCATGGTCTGGGCCTAAACAGGTGATGCAGTAAGAATGAAAATCTCTGTGAGGTATTTGCTTTCCACAGGCAAGACAATTGCTAATTTTTTCTGACATCGGTTAGAGCAAGAAAAAAGAATCCCCAACGGGGTACTTAGCTTTAGAAGACTTCAGGTCTGAAACTCGAAAAACAAAAATTTCAGGTAGTGGCCAACCAGCACTTGCAAACTGCTTCTGCTTTGGGCTCCTTCTCAGCAAGAAAGATTGATGTAATGGCGTCGGCTGCATGTTTTATACCCCTGACGATCTGACGTCATGGAAGAGGCAACGGCAACAGATGCAGAAATCCCAAGACTCTGGTATTCGGCCTGACTGAGGGCTACCTGCAGGCAGATAACCCAAGTGTGATGACTGCAACAGTGAAACACAAAGAACATCTACATAAAAACAGTGTCTGCCTTCCAATGCGTCTGATAGTCTCAGGTAGAAATTGGTGCACTGAGTCCGTCTCCATTTATACAGAGAAGTATTTGAGGCCCATACTGAATAATATAGATCACATATTAAGAGAGACAGAACATTTTCTCAGTAATTTGTATGTTTGTGTGGAAAATATCAATAATACAGACAATATCATACTAGTAACACTTGATGTGGTATCTCTTTTCACGGTGATGCCTAACAAGATAGGTATAGAGAGTACAGATAAACTTCTTAGAGATGTTTCCAGTAGTGACAAAGGGAAGATCAGACAAATAAAAAATCTGCTTCAAATAATTCTGGAAAATAATGTTTTCCCTGTTTGGAAATTATTTATATACGCCAATGCAGTCATAACTGTTTGGGAGTCTCAATATGTGCTACAAGGCCCCTACCATGAACATATTTTATTTTTAGGAAGTTTCTGGATGACCTGTTTACTCTTTGGAGGTGGGACAGCTGATGAATTTAAAGAATTCGAAGAGTACATCAATAGTAGTACATCCACTCACCCCATCCAAAGCATTAATGTTTTGGATGTTTGTATAGAAACTGATGAGAAAGGTGTTATTTATACCAGGCAATACAGGAAAGCGTGCCATGTAAATCATATACCCTCCAATGATAGTATGCACTCACCTTATATATTTAAAAATGTTATGAGAAATCAAGTTTTTACAGCATCAAGATTAAATGTTCACAATATAGATTTCCAGCTTCAGAAGGAAGTAGTGGGTGATGAATTAAAGGCAAGGGGATATGAACGAGCGATGCAGGCTAATATAGCAGAAGTTACAAAATTAAGAGACTCCACAGCCATGCCACATTTCTCTAAAGGTCAAAGGAGGAGAAGCAAGAATCTAACTAGGAATGCAATCAGTTCTAAGCTGAGGGGTACCATTTCATTATTCAAATAATATGCATATGTATATGAATATTGTAAGAAAACATTAGGTTATCTTGACAATGGACAAAGATATAAAAGAGCTGATTGATTTAGAGCCAAAGTTTCTTTTTAAAAACAATAAGTTTCTCAAAAGGCAGCTTTGTTATCCAAAAGTCACATCCAATAAAACTAGAACTGTAGGAACTAAACCATGTGGTAGATCTGCATTTTGTAAGTATATTGGCACTAATTCACAGTTTGAATATCCTGATCAAGGGAAATTGTATGAATTTAGTATTTATGCCACATGTGAAATTGAGCATATTGTAAACTTGGCGCATTGTCTGGAGTGTCAAAAATTCTATGTGGGTAAGACCGACAGGACTTTTAAGGAAAGAATACATGAACATATTTACCACATAAATAAAAATAACAAGGCTAGTGCTTTAGCCAAGCACATGATCAGCACAAATAAGAGGCATACCTTTAAGTTTTTAGCTATAGGAAGGGTATTTGAGAATGTGAGGGAAGGTGACAAAAGGAATGTCACCGAGTTGGAAGCTAGACGAGATGGATAGTGAGAACTGGGGCAGATACTGGTCATGAGCTGCGGTGGTGGTGCTGCGGTAGCGTTGTCGCCTCACAGTAAGACGTTGTCCTGTTCAATTCTTAGCTAAAGTGTCTTCTGTGTGGAGACATGCGTGAATGGGCATACCTTCGTTGAAGGTTGTGCATCAGGCGTGGCAAGACGGTACGTAAAAATCTACTGCCAATCATTAGCGGACCGGAGTTCCGCTGTGGCGACCCCTAACTGGGAAAAGCCAAAAGATACAACAACAACAACTGGTCATGGGTTAAATAAGCATGTTCTGTTAAAACCTAAACTACAATCAAGACCTCTTTTTAGATGAATTTTTGTGTGTGTCACTTTTGTATATGTCAAATATGCAGTATTCTTTGTATTTTATGAATGTAAATGCATTAGTGTTGAATGTTTTAAAAAAAATGTTAGGAACACTTGTTACTGTTTTTGAACTTGGGACGGATAGCTTAAAAGTGCACTAGACCTTGAACTGGTATGTCTTGTGACAGATTTCTATTATGTGATTTTGGATCAGGCGTGTCTAAAAAGAGTTAGTATTTTAGTATGTAATAGCATCTGATGAAGTGGGGTTTACCTACGAAAGCGCTTGTGTTTTATTAAAGCCATATTTTGCACTGGAACCTGAAGCCATCTCTGAGTCCTGTTGTTTTTTGTGCTTTCTCATAACAGTTTGAAAATAAAGCAGACAAAAAGGCTCTACGTGATATGTAGGCAATATGTAACAATCGTATATATATATATATATATATATATATATATACATATGTACGTACATACATATATATATATATATATATATATATATATATATATACACACACACACACACACACACACACACACACACACATATACAGACACACACACACACACACAGGGAAGAGGACAGACACAGTGTTAAAGCCACTAAGAGAAGAAAAAGAACCTAACAAAAACCCCTATGTTTCCCCTCTGTATATTCACAGCAGAGGGCTAGTCAAAAACAGTACTCTCAACAGCAGGTAGTTAAAGATAGAAGGTACTTGGGTAAAAGAATGGGAACTGCCTAGACCAAAACCAAAGACCCATCATTAAGTATAATGCCCCCTTCGGCATGTAGCTGACCAGATATATGCAACAGATGGAATGCCCACAGAGTCCTTACCAGGAGAATATATGGTATAAACTCATTGCCCTACATGGATTGCCTTAAAGTCCTATCTCTATACTCGGTCTCCTACAGGTCATTGAGAGGTGATCTATACCTGGTATACTAGACATACTTGGATCAGCTCTGATGGACCTTTTGCAAATCCATAAAACAAACAGTATCAGAATCACTAGATCAAAGGATTTAAATGTGAAATAAATAAGACATTGTTGAACCAGCTGTGTCACCCAGAGGATCTACATGCTCTGGAAAAGGCTCCCCATTCATGTGAAGCAGCCTTTATCCCTAAACCTGCATAACTTTGACCAATGGATGGGAAATCAGAAATTTACCCTAGGTCTGCCCCCCCACCCCCACCCCCCCGGTTCTTTGCTAGACAGAAAAAGAAAGTAATGGCCAAACTATTATACCCCCATTACATCTAGTAGCTTCCTAACATATCCCCCTCTTAATAAACATCCATTATACACAAGGACACAACTGGGTTTGATTGCATAACTAGGCTTATAAAGGCCCTGGTGGTCATTAGCCTAGTATATACCTATGAACCTATAACAGTGTCACTGTCATAAGTTGGGTTTAGTAGAAACCGGAGGAGGAGAAGAAGAAGAAAGACCTATACCTTTATTTTTTTAGGTGAAAAGGTTATACCTTCTAAATCAAATCTGTATAATGTTGAAATTGTTTCTGACTTGGCCGATTTGCAGATAAGCAATGAATAATTTAAGAAGGCTCAGTGGGAGGACAATACATTAATCAGGATCAGAGAAAATGTAGACAGAAATAAGAGAAATCTTGCAAGCAGATTGGCCCCATCCCAGATGCATATTATGAACTGAAGAATAACTTACCAAGTAGGATAAATAAAGACAAAGAGGAAACAATGCAATAACTGTTAGTTCTAAAACAGTTTGGAACACTTGTGAAAAAACAGACAGATGTATCCTAGGAGGACACTTATGAATGGGTAAAATCAACAAATGCGTAGCTGACTCAATTGGTGCCCTTTGCTGGTCTTACACAAACACCACACCCCCTCGGCAGAAGGAAAAAAAAGTCTTCGGATCTTCATATTACTGTAGGAAACCAAACCATGTAACAGATGGAATAAGCACAGTCCATACCAGGAGAATGTAGGGTATAAACACACTGCTCCCCTCCAACCCTCAACACACGTGTATAGAGAGAAACAGAGAAACTCACCAGCTGATTCATCTAATACCCACTTTAGGCTAGTCAGGGTTATATGGGAGCCAGAACGTCTACTGCCAACCAATGGGTATAATGCAGAGATCCAATCAAGATTAAATACCCATCTAACAAAAGACAGACACACACACACACGTTCGCAAGTATTTGAGAAGCAGAAGAAAACCAAAGCCTTTGTTGAAACCCAGCCAAAGACTGTGGGCATGAAAACTCTGCACAAAAGACACCCATCCATACAAATATATATGTTTAACATTCCTCTTGATGACAGTTTTGGGCAAACAAACTGCAAGAAAGATCCCTTTAAAAGAAGGACACAGAACTGCTAGTCAGGTACCAGCTGCAACCCTAGTATCTGATTTGGACTGTCTATCTAAACAGCAGTGTTTTGCAAACATATGAATGGATTTCCATGATACAAACATGCGGATATCCACAAAAAGAACACACATGGCAGCAGTGAAAGACATTAACATGCCCCTGGTAGAATATGCCCTTACATAATAAAGGAGGACTTGCTTACTTTCTGGTATCCAAAATCTGCTATGCAAAATAATTAATCTGGTAAGGCATCTAGGATATTCACATTTAACTATGAAATACCAAATGTCTGCAATTCTCCCCATCTACTAAGGACTTTTGAATCACTTAAGGAGTGATGTTTCCTTCATCGATAGAGAGAATGTTATGTGAAGAACACCAAGGATGTAATGGACTGATTCAAGAAGAAAAACACCATGTTTACAGAAACAAAAATTCTTTACCAAACAAAAGACATGCAAACCGGCAACACAAGTGGTAGAGGTGACAACAAACAGAAAAGGAACCCATAATTTCCTGTTGGCACAGGGTAAACTGCTTAAATGTGGGAGACATGCATGTGTTTACATTCTATTAATGGAAAGGTTCTCTTCCGGAACACTCAATGTACAGCAAATGCACATAAAACCGCTTCATATCTGGCAGAGCAGCCAGAGAAAGATACACACACTGGTGAATGATGCCATGTAAAAACAGCCTTCAGAGATTTATATTTATAAATACTAGGTGTTAACATGCATATTATTTTAACTTACTTGACTATAGAACAGGATATCGCATCTAAGGTACTACCAGTAGAAAAAGTGTGGAGGCAGAGTATTTTAGATGATAAAACACAGCAGATAAGTGCTACAACACTGTTATTTCCCTCACCTCTTACTATACCTACCACTACAATCAAATAGTGTCTAAAATTAACTTTTAATCAAGAATTTGTGATTTGATAATTTCATTCTGGAACCTCTTCAGACTCCGTATAATCCATAAAGTATCTTTACCAGCATACTAAAATCCATTGGTGAGTGTGTGATTGTATTCTGGTTGTCCATATTAACCCTTGTGGTGTATACAATAAGATAAACAATTAGTTTGTCATTTACTTCATACTACTAGTTTTCAAACCTAATTAATAATAATTATAATATCTTAGGGTTAGTACACAATGAAAGACCGGCAACAAAATTTCAGCTTCTATTCATCTTTCACTGATAAAAGAATAGGGACATCCAACAATAAAGAAATTCTCATACCTCAATTGTCGTGGCATTTGATTAAATAAAGAAGAATTCAATATATTAAAATGTTTTGATCAAAAATGTGATGTCTTTTTATCTGTATAATTACATTTATTAGGGATAACAGTCTTCTATATCTAGAGCTACTCATTAACGTTTAATGGACATATATGCTGAGGTTCAGTTTTTTATCCCAGTGTTTTAAAGCCCTAGTAAGGATCTATATGTCTTTAAAGGCCACATACATATACACACACACAAACACACACACACACACAATCACTCATAAGTCAATTCAACACTAATACAATGGGGTTACCTTATATCATCTGTATTGCTTCAGAATTGTAAACTCATTTTTTTTTTCTTTTTGAGAAACCTTTAAGCATGCATTACTGTAGTGAGACATTTCATTAGGCAAGTACAACAATCTGCAGTTTTCTATTCTGATTGGCTGAATCGCTGTCTAGCATAGTTTAGTTCTCTGGATTGTCTTAATTTTCTGTTTGGGTTGGGAGTGCCTTCTGTGTGGAGTCTACAAGTCCTCCCCGCGGTCGAGTGGGCGTTCAAAAGACATGCTTTGAATGGGCATGCCTTCATTGAAGGTCGGGCTGGCAACTCGACACCATAAAAAACAACTGCCAATCATTAGCGGACCGAAGTTCCGCTGTGGTGACCCCTAACGGGGAAAAGCTGAAATACAAACAACAACAACAACAACTTACATATACCATGACAGAAATAATTGGATAAAAGCTAATAATGTTATTAACAAGTGAGCTTGGGTCAAAATATGACAATGCACATCCTGAGTACACAACCACCACTTATATTACCACAATTCTCAATCTTTCTCAAGATTTTCCCTAACGTTTAGCAAACTGCATTTTTGAAGTTCAACATGAGACTTGTTGATATAACAATAAATGTATGGGGTCAGGGCCCCCTCTGTAGCACACTGTAACTCTAACCTTGTTCTCTACCTTAGAGAGTTACCAGTATATTTTGTTCCCCACTTTTACCACTGAAAATATTTGGCCCACACCAAGCACTATAGTATTCCAAAGACTATTATGTGCTGCACTGGGCACTGCTCCCTCCACACAAACTTTCTATAATCTGTTAAATACCATAGGTTCATAGGTTAGTATGGGGAACTATACCCATTATTTTGCTGTGCCTCTGTTGAGCAGTGACACTGAGGTAATCGTGTTGTTCACTTAACTGTACAGAATTTACTTGTAGTTGTTTTAGCTTATCCAGTATTCCTTACATACAGTATCATGTTAAAATGCATTTGCAAAATCCTTCATCCATTACAGCAAATGCTTATTTAAAGAATGTTGACTAGTTTAGAAGACAGGAATTTCCCTTCACAAACCATAATACTGATTTAACATGTCATGTGATTCACTTACATATCCTTTATAACCCTTTCACTTATTTTATAAAGCACGCATGTCAAAGTGTGAATTCATGCCAACCCTCTTTTGTGATGACAAGCATGACTACTACTTGTAACCACATTCCTGCTACGTACCCATTTTTCATTAATCTGTCTAATGTACAATAATATTATTTTGGATTTTATACAGAAAAGTCAGTGCAATATTGCAGTCATATAGAGCAAATATTCTTGATTTATTCAAGATTGTCTTTACAATTTATGTGATAAGTGGTATGAAATCTAATTTAGCTTCCTTCTGTTTATTTGCAGTTCAAAACTGTTGCCAAATCTTTTGATTATTTTGGGAACAGTCTTGGGGTTAGAAACTATCCTAACTACAGTCCTCATTTTTACTGTTCATCTTTCTGATATAAGCAAGAAAAGCTTTACTGTTTTCTTTAACTTTAGTAAAGGGATGTGTTTCTTAGTATGTATTTAACATTCTGTACTGTTTAGAGAGCTCTATATTTTGTTTAATCTAGTTTTATTTTTGAGCATTTGTATAGGCTTTAGTGCTCTATTTTTCTACTGTAACTTTTACTGATTTTATAGCTTCACTAAAGTGTCGGTCTTTGAATTCTCCAGTGTATAAAAATTATGAAAACAATTTACAACGTTAAGTCACAAACCATCCAATAAGTGCCACGGCACTTTTATAACCTTGCACTGTCGAAATAACCACAAAAACCGCAAGGTAAATCCAAATAGAATAAAACAACAAATACCAAATATAAGGAATCCTGGTAGAATAGGACACTGAAGAATAAATTCTCCAGTGTAAGTGCATGTTAGTGACAATGATTTAGGTATGCAGCCATTCACTGTGCAACCTACCTCATTTACTTCTTCAGATGTTTTCATGCTAAATAAGAAATGCTAACTTAGTAGTGTATCGTTAACTTTACCATAATTGCAACCCAAGAAATCCTAAACTTTACTCTGACTAGCAGTTGTAGATTTCTTATTCTAAGAATAAACACAAGTGTCATGAACTGATTTTTCTGTGGAAGTAATTTCAGGACATAAGCAATATGAACCCTATTAATGAGTATTATGCATAAAACACTGCCCTCTTTTGGTGTTCTTATTATCTGTTCTGAGTAACATCTATTTGTAAAAAGTATTTAAATCTTGGTGAACTTATTATATGAAAAGAAGTTTGACTGATCAATATTTGGCCAGTTGCAGTAACCGTTATGTTGTGTAATTAGGTATGATCTTTCTCTGCTTACTAGGAGTCAAAGAAATGCTGCATTGGCAAGTCTATAAGGTTGATATCATTGTTGTTATTGACTGTAGGAGTAGTATTTTTAGCTATAAATTTAAATACAACTTGAATCACCTTTTATTTATTTGCTATAATTTTACAACCAAGTATAAGTGATATCAGAAAGTAACTAGAAATAAGAAATTAACTTGCTATGTCAGTACCACTAATGAGTCTTCGATATTAAAACAGCATTTCTGTACTGTTAACTATTTGAACTGCTACATTAACATCAATTAATTTAGCCTAATTCAAAGATTAAACTAGACCCCAACCCCATCCTATAATATAAAATATATAGCATCCATACGAATAACAGCCTAAAGCATCATAACTGATAATGTTTAGACTGGAATCTGTACACATTCAGACACTTGTTTTTGATAGATGAAGAACAATTTTATAATCTCAAGACTGGTAGGCTATATAGAATGCTGCTTAAATTATTTTTGGCTATGGTAAAAATCAATTATATGAACATAAAAAAATTTCAGCTGAAACAAAATTTTGCAAACTATGAAAACACAATTATTGCAATCCTTGCCACATGGGTTATATGTCAATATGTAGACTTGTCTGTTTATTTATCACTTATAAGCAATTTTTATAATGTCCATCATTAAATATTTTCAGGCACATAAATTATGGTTACAATTCATTTCATCTAATTTGGTTGAATCACAAATTATTAAATAAAATTCAGTGAATATACATTTTGTCAAAAACACATGTAATTCAATTACATTACATAGAAAACAAAAGATGTAAAACTATGTAGGATTAGTATTTTTGGCTATAAATTTAAATACAACTTGAATCACCTTTTATTTATTTGCTATAATTTTACAACCAAGTATAAGTGATATCAGAAAGTAACTAGAAATAAGAAATGAACTTGCTATGTCAGTACCACTAATGAGTCTTCTATATTAAAACAGCATTTCTGTACTGTTAACTATTTGAACTGCTACTTTAACATCAATTAATTTAGCCTAACTCAAAGATTAAACTAGATCCCAAGCCAATCCTATACTATAAAATATATAGCATTCATACGAATTACAACCTAAAGCATCACAACTGATAATGTTTAGACTGGAATCTGTACACATCCAGACACTTATTTTTGATAGATGAAGAACAATTTTATAATCTCAAGACTGGTAGGCTATATAGAATGCTGCTTAAATTATTTTTGGCTATGGTAAAAATCAATTATATGAACATAAAAAAACTTCAGCTGAAACAAAATTTTGTAAACTATGAAAACACAATTATTGCAATGCTTGTCACATGGGTTATATGTCAATATGTAGGTTTGTCTGTTTATTTATCACTTATAAGCACTTTTTATAATGTCCATCATTAAATATTTTCATGCATATAAATTATGGTTTAATTCATTTCATCTAATTTGGTTGAATCACAAATTATTAAATACAATTCATTGAATATACATTTTGTCAAAAACACATTGAATTACATTACATAGAAAACTATTGAATGGTATGGTTAATCACTGCTGGTGTGGTATACAATCTTGGGATAGTAGGATTTACAAGTGAATTAAGTTTAGAGCATCATTTACACCTTGCAAATGTTCACTGTCATGTTGTATCCACATATTTAAGAGTCCATGTGCCATCAGTGATTCAGTCTGCAAAGTGTTTTCCTTGTTTTTTTGTGTTTGTGCAACCTTGCAGTTAGTATTTTTAAGTAAGGGAGTGAGTGGGGGTTGAAAAGTCACCCCCACTCCTCAAAAACAAAGTTTTGAATAACAATTCCAAAACTGAAGAAAAACAAACTGTCAAAAAACAAAACAAAAGGTTCCGAACCAGCAGGTGTAAAACTCCAAAGGTTTGTTAGAAAATGTAAAAGTAAAGCGTTTTTCGTCTCCCTTAGTAGGAAGACTTCTTCAGACAAAGGAAAAAATCATCAAACACAATTTAAAACCCAAAAAAAGGGGTGTGTGTTACAAAATTACAAACAGCTGCCTTAATTGAACCCACTGACATACCTTCACATTTAAAGTTGCATGACATTAAAAGCA
The DNA here is from genome assembly GCF_019279795.1 of Protopterus annectens. NCBI lineage: Eukaryota > Metazoa > Chordata > Ceratodontiformes > Protopteridae > Protopterus > Protopterus annectens. The sequence goes on from NC_056741.1 coordinate 777,512,627, forward strand.
TAAATAAATGTCCACTTAGTGTAGACAGGGTGTCAAACATAAAAAAGTTTTCAAAAAAGAAGTTTTCAAAAAAGAAACATGAACTTGATAAAAGTAACCAAGAATGTCTTAGTGAAGATTCATGAACCTAAACAAGTGTAAATACTGTTTGTTTCCCTTAATATACATTTAGCAAACAACTTTTCATAGGGTAAAACAAAACTCATACAGAATCTTGTGATTAAAAAGAAAATAAAATGAAGTAATGCTTGCAACCAAATATAATATCCATTCCTTAACAGAAAAGGTAGTAAGGAGTACACATCTCTAATGCATAATGAAGAATCAATAATAAATTAATAAATAAACAGTGAAACTCAACTAGGAGTCTGCAATAAGCGGAAATTCAAAGGTGTTTCTAATAAAAGAAATGTTATTTCTAATATTAAATAACCGAATATGTTTATTTCTGTGTTAAAAATCTAACACAGAAATTGCTTGTCATTTCAATGCCAACAGAATGCAACAACAGTATATGAAAAAGAATTTTTTTTTTTTTAAATGTTCCTTGAGCAATGGGTAAAGCACCAAGCTGCGATGAGAACACTTTCTAAGCTTTAGTATGCACAGTTGTAGCAGCCAAAACAAGTCAAAATGCAGCTGTTTCAGAAAAAATATGGCAAGGCATTGCGTGAAAGACACGTCTAAATCAAAACAAACAAACCGCCGGATTCACAAGACGGTACGTCATTCAAGAACCGTGCAGATACTAAACATGCGAAAAAGGTGGATAGCCAAACAAATGAAAAATCAGTTCACAATCGTGCCCATGAATACGGCACATTGTTCTGCAAATGAGTTTGTACTGTGTGTGAAAAAGGTAATAAAGTAGCAGAAGACAAAAAAAAAGAAAGAAACGCAACACCTAAGTAAATCCACAGCTGTTGGTGTTCAATGACATTGACAATAAGTAAACATAGCACTTCAAAATACCGTGGGTCTAAACATTAAGGTCTCATTGTTGCTTACGCAAAAAGGTGTATGTGTCTAGAAGTAAGCAAAAATCAAGTCAGACCACAATGCAGAACCTGACAAAAATAAAACATACAAATCCTGAATGAAACTATGCAAAATGAAAATAAAAATAAAAATAAAATAAAATAAGGTATGGGTCAAAATACAGCGAAGCGCTGCAGAGGTCAGAAAACCAATGTTTCTTAAGTTAAACATTTGTGAATTAAGGTTTAAAAACCATACTTGAGGTTTAAGTAATGATGAAAGAAGTCTTATCTTAGCAGGTTTCTTAACTTTAAAACACAAGTCAAAGAAGTAACTTCGTTCAACCCTGGTGACGTGTAAGAGTTCATTTTAAGTTGCCAAATGAGTTCCTTTTTTCTAATAACAATTGTTGGGGTCCTCCTCTTTCATCTGTAAGTACCTGGTCTATAACTTTAAAAAGGAAAGCGTGAGAAAGGGTTGTTATTACAATGTCTTGCAAGAGCGTTAGTGTTGCTCTTCTTCCTAATGTGGTACATATGTTCATAAATTCTCTCTAAGTTTTTTGTCAGTCTTCCCTATATAAAAGGCAGGGCATGACTGGCACACAGCTAAATACACCACTGATGTTGAGTTACAATTGTAACGACCCTTCGCTTTAAATAGACGTTGCTTCACTATACATGTGGACCCTGTAGATATAAATTTACAATAGTTGCATGTCTCACATTTGTATGTGCCTTCAGATCTAGTATGCTTTATTGAAGGTCTTTCCATAATGTTTTTGAGGTTTCTGCCCTTTCTAAAAATGATGGTTTGTCCCCTATTTTCTCCATGAGTTCTTTTTCAAAAGATAACAACTGCCAATTCTTTCTAAGTACATTGCTAATATATTTAGATTTTAATGAAAAAGAAGTAATGAAACTTTTTTTATTGTACTTCTCTTGGGAAAAAATGGTTTGACCCATGCTAGAAGAGTGGACACCAAGAATCTGTAATGTGACTTCATCTGACTCTGCCAGGTTCACGTTGGTTTGTTTCAAAGTCAGAATGGGATTGAAAGAACCCAAACCCCTTTTCCTACAAACTTCTCCTATTGTGTCATCCACCAGTGATTTGGGGTACCCACGACTCATAAACATGCATTTCAACATGGTACATTCCTCGTTGAAGGCGGAGTCTTCAGTAGTCATTCTTGCCGCTCTAACTAGTTGGCCCTTTAAAACAGATTTTTTTCTGGTGTAGTGGGTGGCAACTAGAAAAATGTAACATAGTGTTAGAGTGAGTGGGTTTCCTGTAAGTTTTAGCAACATAACCCCTGTGGATGTCGTCTCGCTTCAATTCAACATCCAAATAGTTAATGGTGTCTTCACCAAAGGTAAATGTGAATTTCAAAAATGGAGTGCTGTTATTTAAAACCTCAACAAAGTTGCTTGCATCCCCTACGTTACCCTGAAACATAATGAAAATGTCATCCAAAAACCTGTTATATAGTTTGACTTTCTGAAAATTGCTGTCCTTAAATACATCGTCATGTTCCCACTGGGCCAGTACTAAATTGGCGTAGCTGGCTCCACAAGGGGAACCCATAGCTACTCCAATTATGTGTTTATGTATGCCCCCATTAATTCCAACATAATTATTGTTCAGGATCACGTCTAATCGTTCTTGAATTAGACGGATCTCATCACTCTCCGCTCCATGTGCTATTAGGTTTCTGGTGACATATTCAATCCCTATGTTGTGGGGTATGGAGAAGTAAAGGTCGACTACATCTATTGTAAGAAAATGAATGTTGTCACAGTATTCAAATTTGTCTACATTTTCTAAAAAAGCCCAGGAGTCCTTAACTATTTGTAACTCTTGGGACACATACTTCTTTAATAACTCATCAACGAACTTGGCACAAGCATAAGTAACAGAAGACCTAGCATTGACTAAAGCCCTCATAGGGGGGGTTTTGAAGGTTTTTATGAATCTTGGGTAAACCAAATAAGTTAGGTGTTTTTGGGTTGGGAACCACTATATAGTTGCAAATATCAATGCTGATCAAGCCTTCAATCAATAAGTCCCTAAAGAAGGAAAAAATCTTTTTATATGCAATATTCATTTCATTGATACTTGATCTAACATAGGTGTTACTGTTCAAAATGTCCAACATTTTCTTATCATATTCCTCTTTGTCCATGATCACCAAACCACCACCTTTGTCTGGTTTCAAAACTCTGACCGGTAAAGTTCTGACTAGGTTCAAGGCTTCTACTTCATTGTCTGAAACATTCCTAATGGTATTTCTCTTTCTAGTCATGTAGAGAGCCCTGAAATCGGTCTCACACATGTGTTCAAACAAAGATAAAGGGGGGCAAATTGGTGGACTGTAAGTACTAGATACCCTCAAAGCGTCTTCTACAAAAGGCTTGTCTCCAAAAATCAAGGACAGGTTAAGTTTTCGGATGTATAACTTCAAGTCAATCAAAGTCGCTGGTAGGTCAAAGTGCTCATCAGGTACAAAGGTCAGTCCTTTGCTAAAAAGGTTCCAAAGTTCATGTCTAATGTTAAAATTAGAGTAATTGTACACTTTGAAGTCTCCAGTATTGTTTGATAAAATGACGGGTGCTGAAGTTATCTGTTGTAATTGATGTTCTCTTTCCTGCCCCTCATATTGTATCTCCGTTGATGGTTCTGGCCCCTGTTGGAAAAAGAATCATTACTGTCATTAGTGTTAAAATGGTTGTTATTAGCCAAATTGTTGGCTGGGCGCAAGTCAGGGTCATCATTTCTCCAATCGCCCTCAAATGCATCTAATTCCCCAACACCTGTTCCTACTCGCATTGCAGGCTCAGGGTCTTTACTACCATAAGGACACACAAAGTTATTGCGTTGGGTTTGATGACCAAAAATGCTTTACCCTGAGAGGGAGGTGGTTTAGGGTAAGCAGATCCATTTTTGTAGTCATTAATGTCCCTTCTTAGTTTCTTTAATTTCGCCTCAGAGTTCTTAACTAATTGTTGGTCAGTTGATGAAAACACTCTCTTGTAATCGTAATGGCACCTCATAAAGTATGGGTGTGTCCTTATGTCATTATTCAACCCAGTGACCTCATTTGTCAATTTTTCTATGGATATGGCATAATGCTTACACATCATGTCCATAAGTTCGGTACGATGTCTGTCAAATAAAGAAAGAAGTTCATTGTAAAATTCTGTTCCAGCTTCCAAACCTGATGGGTACTGCCAAGATTACACTTGATTAGGTTCATGAATCTTCACTAAGACATTCTTGGTTACTTTTATCAAGTTCATGTTTCTTTTTTGAAAACTTTTTTATGTTTGACACCCTGTCTACACTAAGTGGACATTTATTTATGCTTTTAATGTAATACAACTTTAAATATGAAGGTATGTCAGTGGGTTCAATTAAGACAGCTGTTTATAATTTTGTAACACACACCCCTTTTTTGGGTTTTAAATTATGTTTGATGATTTTTTCCTTTGTCTGAAGAAGTCTTCCTACTAAGGGAGACGAAAAGCGCTTTACTTTTACATTTTCTAATAAACCTTTGGAGTTTTACACTAGCTGGTTTGGAAAGTTTTGAATATCAATTTGCTATTTTTGACACTTTCTATGTACTCAAGAATTACGTAGATCTAACTAGCTTTAAAGAATATCTGTTTATGTAGTTTATCACTGTACAAACTTTACTAATTTTTATTGTTAAGCTAGTATTTTTAAATGATATACATAATTTCAGCATTTATAAAAACTATATATATATATATATATATATATATATATATATATATATATATATACATATATGGGTGGACTTCAGAAGACTTAAGTTTCAGAAAACTCTTTTGTGTGGAGATTGTAGTACAGTGGGGATCAGGGAATCTACACTTTTCCCCACTGTAGTGTGATCTCAGAGTTGGTATATAAATTATACGTAATGGGTGTGGGGGTGCATGGGGGCTTGCCCCCTGCAAAAATGTAGATTTTTGTTGTTTAGTCTTGTTCAATGTTTTTCTTGTTCAGTGTTTCAGAAAGTCAATCATATGCTCTCAACCATATGACATTCGACTTTCTAAAACTTTAATCTTCTGACATTGATCCATGTACACACACACACACACACACACACACACACACACACAAATTAATATTTTATTTCTAAGTAGCAAGTCTATATAGTTTCTTTGAAGAGAACAATCAAGTCCAAACAGATAAGAATTAAAAAAAAAAGTTTCTAAACATAAGTACAACAAAAATGTACAAAAAAACAGAACACACACAATAACTCACAGAACAGAACTTCTTGTGAAAGGTAAAGCAGCCCATACCCCAATATTTAAAACACAGACTCACGCATGCTACATCCCTTACCCTAAACACAACTTTAACTTCATTCTAGCCCTAAAGTCATTAACTTGTGCAAGTACTACAGCAAGCACATTAAACCAAAAGGTATTTTAACACCTATATAAATCAAATTCTCATTCATTACAACATATCAGAAATTCAATTAAATTACAATAATTTCTCCAACTGGTTATGACATACATCACTTAAGTTCATTTGGTGGCTGTGGTGCTGGAAGACCGGAGCAAGAGAGGGTAAGAGAAAGCTGCCCATACTGGGGGGGGGGGTTGATGGTTGTGGTCAGTCAAACCATTCTTATACAAGTGTACTCTTGCAGAACACTAATGGTCACAAGACTCCATCCTAGTCATAATCCTGCAGTTACACTCAGTTCTTCCCTCAGAAACCCCTGAATTCTACTGCAACAAGCCAAGTGACACTTGTTCATGGTTTACATAGAGATACTTCATCCTTAACACATTTAGAAGTTATTCAAGATACAGACTACCCATCACCTCAATACCACCATCTTAACCTCTAGTGACTTGCTCCACTAACTCACAGTGTGTGTATAGTCATCTGTAACTTTGTCCATTGACACCTGTGCACATAACTGTTTTAACATACCACACATTCCCTCTATAGCTTATATGTACATGTCTAAAGTACAGTGTGACATTGCTGTCTATGAAAGGGAGTGGTAGAATGTTGCAACTTTCTGACACAGGTAAGGACGGTTTACCATGAGATGATCCCCCCTACATAGCCACCATGTGAATGTATCCTGCCCCCTCCTTAGATAACACTATCACTCATCACACACTGTCATAGCCATGCACATTTTTACCACTGGTCTCTCACTTTACTTTTGTTGTGATGTCTGTAGGTTTCATTGCTGTCCAGCACTGCTCACTGTTTGCTGACAATGTGATATGCTGCATAGTATACTTATTAACTACCTAGAGTACACTATACCTTAAGTTAACACTTCATTTATCATGAGACACACTGTACACATACAACCATGCCTGTTACTTGTCAAACTGAGTAAACCTGCAAGGTGTACAGGTGGGTCTGTTAATGGAGTTTATGTTTTGTTGTTATTTGCACCTGCAATTCTGAACGAATTATATATACCTTTTTGATCTGCTCATAAAAACACTAGCTTGGATACAAGTACACCTCCATATGACTGCCGCTGGGAATTGTTCACACTTTCAGATTAATTAACATGGTGATCCCATATTTCCTAATAGCTTTAGTTCCCAATAACCCTAAAACAACAACTTCTTCTTTCAGCTGCTCCCGTTAAGGGTCACCACAGCGGATCAACCGTTTCCATTTCTTCCTGTCCTCTGCACCTTGCTCTTTCACACCAACCACCTGCATGTCCTCTCTCACCACATCCATAAACCTTATCTTAGGCCTTCCTCTTTTCCTGTTACCTGACAACTTCATCCTTAGCATCTTTTTCCCAATATACTCTGCATCCCTCTTCAGCACATGTCCAAACCAACGTAATCTTGCCTCTCTGGCTTTGTCTCCAAACCTTCCAACCTGGGTTGACCCACTAATATACTTATTCCTAATCCTGTCCATCCTCGTCATACCCAGTGTAAATCTTAACATCTTCAACTCTGCCACGTCAAGCTCTGACTCCTGCCTTTTTGTCAATGCCACTGTCTCCAATCCATATAACATAGCTGGTCTCACTACCCTCTTGTAGACCTTCCATTTCACTCTTACTGGTACTCGTCTCTCACAAATCACTCCTGACACTCTTCCCCACCCACTCCATCCTGCCTGTACTATCTTCTTCACTTCTCTTCCACACTCACCATTACTCTGAACTATTGATCCCAAGTATTTAAACTCATCCACCTTTGCCACCTCTACTCCCTGCATCCTCACCATTCCTCTATCCTCCCTCTCATTCACACACACATTCTGTCTTAGCCCTGCTGACCTTCATTCCTCTTCTCTCTAGAGCATATCTCCACCTCTCCATGGTCTCATCCACCTGTTCCTTACTCTCACTACAGATCACAATGTCATCTGCAAACATCAAAGTCCACGGGTACTCCTGTCTGATCTCGTCTGTCAACCTGTCCATCACCATTGCAAATAAGAAAGGGCTCAGAGCTGATCCTTGATGTAATTCCACCTCCACCTTAAACGCATCCGTCACTCCCACCGCAGACCTCACCGCTGTCACACTACCCTCGTACATATCCTGTACCACTCTTGTATACTTCTCTGACACTCCCGACTTCCTCATACAGTACCACAACTCTCTAGCCACCCTGTTATATGCTTTCTCTAAGTCCAGAAAGACACAATGCAACTCCTTCTGACCTCCTCTGTACTTCTCCATCAACATTCTCAGAGCAAACATTGCATCTGTAGTGCTCTTTCCTGGCAGGAAACCATACTGCTGATCACTAATCATCACCTCCCTTCTTAACCTAGCTTCCACTACTCTTTCCCATAACTTCATACTGTGACTGATCAATTTAATCCCTCTGTAGTTACTACAGCTCTGCACATCACCCTTATTCTTAAAAATCGGTACCAAAACACTTTTTCCTCCATTCCTCAGGCATCCTCTCACTTTCCAAGATTTCATTAAACAATCTAGTTAAAAACTCCACTGCCATTTCACCTAAACACCTCCATAGTTCCACAGGTATGTCATCTGGACCAACAGCCTTTTCATTCTTCATCCTCTTCTTAGCTATCCTTACTTCCTCCTTGCTAATCCACTGCACTTCATGATTCACTATCCGCACATCATCCAACCTTCTCTCTCTCTCATTCTCTTCATTCATCAGCCCCTCAAGGTACTCTTTCCTTCTGCTCAACACACTCTCCTCGCTTGTCCGTACATTTCCCTCATTATCCTTTATCACCCTTACCTGCTGCACATCTTTACTAGCTCGGTTCCTCTGTCTAGCCAATCAGTACAGGTCCTTTTCTCCCTCCTTAGTGTCCAACCTTTCATACAACTCTTCATATGCCTTATCCTTAGTCTTCGCCACCTCTCTCTTTGCCATGCACCTCATCTCCTTATACTCGTGTCTACTTTCTTCATCTCTCTGACAATCCCACTTTTTCTTCGCCAACCTCTTTCTCTGTATACTCTCCTGTACTACTTCATTCCACCATCAGGTCTCCTTGTCCTCCTTCCTCTTTCCAAATGTCGCATCAAGCACCTTTCTAGCCATCTCTCTTACTAGCTCTGCTGTAGTTACCCAGCTATTCGGTAACTCTTTACTGCCACCCAGTGCCCGTCTTAAATCTTCCCTGAACTCCACCTCACAATTACCCTTTTTCAATTTCTACCATTTGATCCTTGGTGCTGCCCTCACACTCATCCTCCTCTTCTTGATCACCAATATCATCCTACAAACCACAATCCTATGCTGCCTAATGACCCTAAACCCATTCCCAAATATCAGTTGTCCAAATCATCATTTATTTCAAAGATTAACTAGTGTTAATATTCACAGGTACAAGTATTGTGATGCACACATTAGCTTATACCCAGAATCCTTTGCTTTCTATTAACATTCATTTGTTTATTTTAGAGTATTTTCGTTAATAGTTTTTAAGATTAAACTTAATACTCATTGTTTGCTTATGCTTCATTCTTACTGAATTTGTTTCCCATTTCTTTACCTTTTTGAGGCAGTACTACTGCACAACTGCACTCATGCTGAAGGCATTATTGTGGATATTCAGCTATAATACTTAACTGACCTGAGCATTGCTATATTATTTGTAGGCATTTTAAATTATATTCCACTTCTCACTGCTGTGAAGTGCTTCTCGTGTAGGATGAAATAAGCCATTTTTTTAAAATCTATTTGCATTTGGCAAAACAACATATAATATATCCAGATGAACAACCAGTAGCAGCTCGTGCCATTGGACTGCAGCCTCCCCCAGCAGTGGATGAAAGAAAAAACATTTACTTTAAAAATAAAAATTATTAAATATTTTTACTATTGGCTGGCTGCTGTAAGCGAGTCCGACTGACTCACAAAGTCCTGGAACTCGAACTGCGCATGCTCGGCGAGTTCCCTTTTTTTTTTCATTTCTCCCTGAAATCTGCATCTGGACTGTTGTAAAATCAGTCAGGATTAAGGAAAAAAGGCATTAGTGTGATACCCAGAAGTCTATGCTGTTTTACTGCACAGTGAAGAGGAAGGGAATCGGACTGCCACGTCCGCAGGCACGTAAGTGACATGGACAGCTGGATGGCTACTGACTGGTTCTCGCTCTCGTCCCACACTTTGCTTGCTGGGAAAAAGAGCGAGAAGCAGTCAGTAGCACTTTATTTGGATTAAATTATAGAGCTGAGCTTGTTGCTTCATTCGGACAATCGCGAAGATTGAGTGACTAAGCTTCCTGAGCCTGAGAGAGACTGTTTAGTTTCTGACTGTTACTGTTTTAATTTTATTACTGTTTGGTATGTATGCATTTAATTTACCTTAATTTTATGGACAAAAAATTGTGTTTTGCCAAGTAATTACACTGTTCAGCTTTCCAAACCTTTCTGAAAATGAGAGAATATTCACTCTCAGATCTACCGGAAAGTTGTTTTTGTTCACGTTGTCTGTCTAGTAGAAAGGTTATTATGGAATTTTTTCTGTGAAATGTGTGCCTCTAAACTTCTAGTAAGCCTCATTGCCAGAATGAATTCCTGCCAATATTTTATCTCACAGAGACTGTATTATAACACTGAGCAGATAAACAATAGAATGTGTGACAAATAAGAAAACATTTATTTCACTTTGTTTCCTGTTATGCAGTGGAACTGTGTGTTGTGTATTGTTTAGGTGCAATGTTTGTGCTGGACAGTCAGTTCTGTTGCTTAAGAATTTCATTGAATACTCTGTACAAGAATGTTAATGATTAATACAACACTGTTGGAGTGCTGATATTTTACGATGACGCACTATACTCCTTTTGGTTATATATAAATGCGTATTTATAACAATAGTCGGTGATTTAATGAATTCTATTACATTCTGAGTTTTGATATTCCAAAGTAGAAAATGCACTACATTTAGTTTTAGTTTCGCTTGTTTAGGTAAGAAGGCAGAGGCTGGAGAAAAAGTCAAGGGAGATTAAATCACAAACCTGTAACCACTGTACACCTGTGTGATTGGGTTTATCATACACAGAACATTGCCACTTTCAGAGCATCCACTTTTCTATTTTTTTTTTTATTATATATGACCCTAAACAAGTTGCATAATCTTCTGCCTAAATACATTTTTTCCTCAGAGGATCTTCAGTGGTAGTTAAGCAAAAATAATGCAGTTTCTTGAGGGTATGTGTGCGTGCGTGTGTGTGTGTGTGTGTGTGTGTGAAACTAACTTACACTGTTCTCCCAGCTTGTGATGCTTAGAATGAAGGAAGGAATGTGGACGAGATAAGGACTGCTGGCATGAGTTTGTTGTTTTAGTTATTGCTTGCTTTTAGGTTTAAAGGTGTATTCTGTTGGAACTAGTTATATTGGTAGACCAGAGCAGGATAATGACTGTTCACCCTTGCCAAACGTACAATGCTTAAAACATGAAGCTGAGGTTAGGAATGCCTCTGATCTTGGATAGTGTGCAGAGTTGATGTCATTAATAATGCACATTTAGTAGTCTCTCCATGCAGCTACTACACAGGGGAAATACTAGCTGTTGTGGTTAGACGTTCTGTAAACAAGGTGCAAATCAGAATCAACTAAACAGGCAATGACCTTCACCTCGACTTTTAAACTCTTCAGAGCAAGGTAATACATTTGCTTAATGTATGTGTACACACACATGCTTACATGCTCTTCTGCTGCATCCTTCTTTTTAGAGAGAAGAATGATAAACTGCATTTGGAAGCAGAGAGCCTGTGTGTCCGTGTGTGTGTACAGATTTTTGCGGAATATCCAGATTTTTGCATCACATTTTTGGTCCGTTTTTCATAAAATTGTGGTTTTCTGGCAAATTAGTGGCAAATCATTAAAGACTGAAGTTAGAAAATAATGACAGACATTTAGTTTCAGATTTTATACCCTTCAGAAAATTCATACTAATGCAAGACCTACTATTCTAGTAACTTTCTAAGTTTTAAGAGCAATATTTAAAAATTGTCCTTATTTTTGGGCCTTTGTCCCGCTTTTATTTATGGCTTTGTCCAGATTTCTTGCTCGGAGGTTGAGAGTATGACAAATGTGGCAGTGCCATCACCATCAGCCAGAGACATTTCAAATTGTGACATACTTGTACCCCACTCCCCAATGTATTGACTATGGATGTGTCCAAGCAAGGCAAGGGGCAGTTACGCAGTGTAAGTGTGCAGACAACGTGTCCCCCATCCAAGGTAGACAGAAGTACAGTGGCTTTTCATCTGTTCTTGACATTGCAGAATGTTCTGGTTTTCTGTCATTTTTATAATGTTGATTTATGCTTCTTATTATTCAGAAAATGCATGTTGTTGGCCACATGTTATTTTTATAAAGCTGAATATAAATTATAATTAGACTTGCAGTGCAAGGAGAAGTGGAGTGGTTCGAGTTGAGTGGTTTGTTTTTTATACTTGATTTTGACTGGCATTCCAGTAATGTATTTAAAAAGTAATTTATTTTTTCATGCCTCACAACCTTTTTGTTTCTATCTAGATATTAAGTAAGCTGTCATGTAGCCAATGCATTGAACATTTTTTTTTCTTCTCTTGATTGGATTACCTGTATATACATGTAACAATGTGTTGTGTAGAGTATTCAACATGCGCCATAGTGACTGAGCATTTATTTCATGTAAATTGCTAAGCATGACCAGCATTGATCCCACTGTACCATGGCTCCACCCCTTTCTGGTTGGTCCCACCAATTCAGCTGTCTCCTGCAGCCCCCACTATGATTTCAAGTCACAATCGCCACTGTGAACAACCTATATCAGTGTCAACATATCATACGAAATGGTGATCACATGATTAGAACACAGATCATTGCACAGAAAGATTTATATTTTCACTCCACTCCTTTTCAATACATCACTTTTAAAAAGAAAAATAATGCATTGTTAGTACAAAATGTGTAAGTTAAACAATGTCAACCATCCCAACAAATCTCCATTCCCCACGTGATTCTGAAGTACTTAGCATATATTCCCTACTTCTAACTGAAAACCCTACCCTATCTACACACCTGGTTTTGTACAGCCCAGCAGGTAGTATGTCAAGACCAATCCCCATGCCACACATCTACTGCCTTTTATGTGATTCAAGCATCCATTTTAGATAACTTTAACTGACAGATTACTTAGCAAGAATCCAATCATATCTTTTGAGGCTGCCACCAGATGCTTCCAACTCTGTGTAATATAGAACACTATTGCAATCATTATAGCCCAAAACCAGTTTTTTACACTCATATCAAACCAGTCTCGTGTCACACATCTTGGGGACTCAATATTATCCAGCTCAGATTAGGCTAAAGCCAGCTAGCAAATACTTATTTGCTATCCCAAAGAAATATCCTCCATTTTGACTGTGAGATAACAATATCTGAAAAGAGGAGTATAATCCCCCTCCTGCTCTTCATATCTCTACCTTGTCAGTCAATTGTTTCATGTTAGCTAGAAACCAACTCCTATCCTTATCTATTGAGGGCATAGGTCCTTTTCCTAGTCATCCCTTACTCACATCTGCTCAGATGGGAAAAGGAAATACTGTTTTCAGAATACATTCCTATAAACAACTAACATGAGAAGACCTTTTTTTATCTGTATATAGGTCGTGTAGCTTATCCCCAATTTTAGTTCCCCCCCTCTCCCTTTCCAGTGAAACATATTCAAGATGGGTACACCTCCTTCTACTGGGACTCTATTGTATAGTTTAGCTGGAGATACTTTCCCCTATTTGAGGCAGCCCATGTTTCACTAACAATGATATAAAGCTGTTCAAGCTCAACATTTGTTTCCATTGCAGTATGGTCACTGACACCAATTCTCTTATTTTTCCAGTCTTGTCAGTGAAAACTATGCCCACCATTAAGTCCAAATACAGCAAATTTCCACACATCACCCTTTCACCCTTGCTACCTTCCTTGCATGTTTCCAGTACACACATAAGACCAAGTGACTGTCCACTAGTTTCCTTGAAGGCACAGCATTAGCTATACCCTTTCTGTGCCAGCTGTGTAAAACCCCACTTCAAACAAGCCCCATATGGCCTGAGCTCCATTTATTTAGACAGCAGGCCAAGGTGCCTTCTCAGGAAACACCAAATGAGAGAAACCAATGCATGTATTTTTTCCAGGTACTCTGAATATGAAGTGTGGCATATGGTGCGACAGGTGTGCCATGTATGGTAGAGCCATCATTTTCAATGCCACTAACTTTTCCAGATGGTGGAGAGCTTTGCAACTCCTAATCAATTTCCTCAGCTTTGCCAGTAGCACCTTTGAATTTGCCCTTATTGTTTTCCCAGGGTACTCAGCATGAACTCAGATAAATGGCTCTACAAACCCCTACCAAACTACTTGTATCTCTCACAGCAGGGTACTGCAATTCTCAGAAAGGAGAGGTTATCCCAATTCATGACCCTTCCAACTGAGATCAACCTACCACTTTTCTTAATTTAATTAGTTCCCTTTGAAGATCTGCAGTGAAAATGACACAACTGTCTACATAAAATAAGACCATCTGTATAAACACCCACTTTTTTCTCTACTTCCAGAGGATGAGAATGTTATGAACACTACTTAACAGCATGATGTCTAGCAAAAAAGAGGAAAGAGAGACAGAGAGAGAGAGTGAGCACCCTGTAATTTTCCTTTTAGTACAGTTAGGGTACCATTTTACCTGTACTGTTCTATTTAGACAGGGAGCAACCTTACCCAGCCTATAAATGTTATGCCAAATCTTACCATTTCCAACATGTCAAACACATAATTTAAAATTCAGGCAATATTTTTACCAGAGAGAGAGAGAATTTTCATGCAGGATGTAAGGACCTTCTCTATATCAGAGGCTAGGACACAGTCTCCATATTCACTCAAAATACTTGTCCTATAGTGACCAGTGTTTAATATCCTGGGCCACTCTGTTAAACTTACATGTGACCATTAAATTTAATACAACTTCTGTTTACATTATCTTCTTCCTTTTATGGTCTCTTTCCTGTTTTCTGACTTAATATAAAATTTCCTGAAATACATGCCCCCCCCCCCACACACACACACACACACACACACACACTTTTACAACATGTGGTAAAATGTTATTTAGTTGAATTTCAAAACACATAAATCAAATGACTAAAGAACACTTGATGGATGATGGATAAAACCAAGAGTCTTGAATGACCCTTTACCGATTGGGGAGGGATAGGGGAAGATAAAGGGATACTGGAACCTGGACTAGGAAAAGGGGAAGCAAAACATCAGATAGAACCTGGCTTGTCTCGAAAATGAGACTTCTGAGAAGTAGGAATCTGAGTAGACTTAGCAAGGGGTACACGCTTAGAATCCTTTTAGGTTCATAGGTTCATAGGTTTATACTAGGCTATCTGCCCTAAGGCATTTATAAGCCTAGCCCAAATTTTTGTGGCTTACGCCACCCCTTATATGAAAAAATACTGTGCCCATTAGTTTGTTGTGCCTCTGTCCAGCAGTGACACAGAGATGATTCCCGGGGTAAACCTACGATCTCCCATCCACAGGTCTAGATTTCTCTTGAACAGAGTCAGCGAGGTGCTCTGCCTCACATGGACCGGGATTTTATTCCACAGCATAGGGAGTCTCTGAGTGATAAATCTATCCCTCCAGCACATCCTATTTATATCCGTGCTAAGGTTTAAGTCGCTTGCTCTAGTGGTTTTGGTGGATTTGGATTTTTTGAGGTGGAGCATGTCCATTAATTCCGGGTTGGACATGGCCTTGTATGTCAGGCACAGGTCACCTCTGAGCAGGCGGTATGCGACTGAATAGAGCTGGAGTTTCTTCAATCTGGCAGCATATGACAGATTTTGGAGTCCCTTTATCCTTTTGGTGAGGAACTTTTGGGGTCTCTCCAATTGCTGCAGATGTCGGGTGAGGTACATCCCGAATGGGGCATTGTACTCGATCATTGGTCTGATAAGTGAAGAGTACAGGGGAACAATGACCTCACTAGATCTGGATGTGAATCCCTTCATGATCAGGTGGGCAATGTAGAAGGTCTTTCTAACCACTTTAGCAATGTGAGTTTCAAAAGAAAGGCCACTGTCAACCTGGGTCCCTAGGTCCCTGATAACCTCTTCTGTGCTTAGTGGATTGCCACCTATATGGTAGCTTGGGGTTACCTTGTTTTTCCCGAAGGGTATGACTATACATTTTTTGGCGTTTAACTTCAGGCCATGGCTCTGGCACCAGCTATCTGTTTCCGTGAGTCCCTTCTGAAGGATATCCGTGTCCGATGCACTTTCCACTACGGCGCCCAGTTTGCAGTCGTCTGCAAACTTTGTCAGCCAAAGTCCTCCCATGTTGGCCTGTACTTCTGAGAAGTAGATGCCAAACAATAGGGGCCAAGGACCGAGCCCTGTGGGACACCACTTGTGACCGGCTTGGAGTCTGACACAGCGCCAGCAACTCTAACCCTGTGGGTTCTGTCCTTAAGCCAGTTTGCAACCCATCTTGTGACACATGGGTTTACATTTAAGCTGGTAAGTTTTTCTACAATACCGAGTGGGGTATTGTGTCGAAGCCTTTGCAAGGTCAAGGTAGGCTGTATGGACTGCCTTTCCCTCATCAATGGCCTTGGTGACTGTTTCGAAGAAGAAGTCGACCAAGTTCAAAAGGCATGATCTTCCCTTGACAAAGCCAAACTGGGTCGGGTCCAATGTCTGCAAGACCCTATATCTTTGTTTATGAGCTCCATTATGATCCTCTCCATAGCTTTGCAGACTAGACTTGTTAAGCTTATGGGGCGGTAATTACCAGGGTCCGTAGAGGTGCCGCCTTTGTGGAGTGGGACCACAGTTGCCGTACGCCACTCCTTGGGCACGTATCCTGTGGTAAGGCTGAGATTAAACAGCTGCCTTATGTGCGGGTTTAATTCCTCATTTAGCTCGTGTAGCACACAGCCGGGGACACCATCCGGTCCCATTGATGCTGTGTTTTTAGCTTTAGAGACAGCAGCTTTCACCTGCGCATTTGAGATGTCCGGGAGGCTACACTCGGCTGGGATAGTTATCTCTCCTTTAGGGGGGGGGAGGGGGGTGAAGTTTGCACTGAACCGGTCTGCCAGTATGTTGGCAATGTCTGTGGGTTCAGTGATTTTTGTATCATTTTGGACTAATTCTGAGCATATCTGGGAGTTTCCACCCAGGTTCCTAACATAGCTGAAAAAGGCCTTATGATTGTCCTTTGAATCCATGGCAATTTTTCTCTCAAAATTGGCCTTAGTTGATTTTATGAGTGCTCGTATTTTTTTACTAATAATGATCAGGGGTGACTTCCTTTTATGGATTTTGTTCTATCATTTAATAGCTTTCTCCTCTTATTGTAAAGTTTGTTAATGGCTGGGGTCCACCAGACTGGACGTTTGCCCTTTGTGGAAAGAGTCTTGGTTTTATTTGGGATTGCCTGATCCATGCAGTCCTGGAGGTGTTCATAGAAGGCATTTGTAAGGGCTTCCGCAGCTTGGGTTGTGGTTTCCACTGGCTCAGGGGCCTTGAAGGATACCACACCAGTCTTGAGTAGTGTGAAGTTTGCTTTAGAGAAGTTCTTCACTATGGTCTTTTTGTTTGGGGTGGGGCGGGATGTGGATTTCCAGTGAGATTAGTTTATGATCAGATCTCACCAATGAGGGATATACTTCTGGTGTGGAGCATTTTGTCCCCATGTTTGTGACAATGAGATCTAGTATATTTTCTCCTCTCGTGGGAACAGTGACTAGCTGTTCCATGGCATTTGAATTTATGAACTCCAGGAACCGTTGGGCTAGAAAGTTAGGGCTTGAGTAATGTTCCCAGTCTATATTCGGGTAGTTGAAGTCACCCAATATGATGGTGTTTGGAGATACATTTATACCCTCCAGTGTCTTCAGGAAGGCTGTGTGGGGTTCCTGAGTTTGAGAGGGTGGCCTGTAGCATGCTACAATTTGTAGAGCAGTTTTGCCTATGGTTAGTTGCACCTGGATGGTTTCTGAAGCTTCGTGCGTTGCCACCAACCTGGAGGTGTGGGTATCCTTTATGAATATGGATACACCCCCTCCTTTTGTGGTGTGGTCCGGGTTTTGGGGCCGGAACGCATGATATGAGGTAAAACCTAATAGTGCCGGGGTGCTCTCAGGAGCCTTGAGAGGCCTTTTTGAGGAGCCTTGAGGAGCCTTTTTACCTTTAGGAGGAGGGTGAGGCTGTCTGCGAACAAAAGTAGATTTGGATGGATAATTTCTCTGGAATTTAGGGATAGCAGACACAAAAATATGTTTTAGTTCCTGCAAGGCCTTGCTTTTATCCTGGAGGGATTTAAAAAGCTCAGCAGCTGAAGAACCAAAAGGTTTGCATTATCAAGAGTAGCATCCAACATTTTAGCCTTAATATTGTCAGGTAAGGGCTGGAGATGAAGCCAAGAGTAATGTCTCAAAACAGAATCAAATGCAACAGCCCTCAAGGAAGCATTGGCTACATCATAACTACATTTAATAGACTTGCGATCAACTTGAGAGGTGGAGCCCAGTAAAGACAGAGCCAAGACCTTCCTTTCTAAATCAGGGAGGTCATAAATTGTCTGAGAAGCTTGAGAAAGAAAAGCTAAAACATACCTAGTCATATAGTCTGGTAATTAATAGCCCTAAAAGCCAGGGGACAGTAGTACATACTTTTTGGACTATATGTCCCATGGCTCTACTGTCCTTATCAGAAGGAAGTAGTCTAGTGATGGTTTTGTGCTCCGATGTCCTGTTTAAGCACCTCTAGTTTGTCTGTTACAAACCCATTTCTCTTTATCAGATTGTCTGCTAGAGACATGAGAACCAGACATACAACTGTTTACTAGAAAAAAAAAACGTATATTCTTTTTCATTTACTTGTTTTTCTTAAACTTGTTTCTAGATTAAGCTAATGGCCTTAACTCAATCATCTCCCTATGCAAAAATGAGAAAAAGCACACTAATTTTTTTTTTGTCATGCTCTTTTAACCAGATGTATTTTTTTTACATTGCAGTGCCTACATTTTTTAAAACTGAAGAAGGGAGAAAGAAACAAAAAGTAGTACATTAGTATCCCCATTACACTTAAAAATAACTGAAAAAATACTTTATAACATGCAAATAAAATCATGCACCTTTTAAATAGTACTATTAAGAAAGAAACAATTTTGTTTTACTTACAGTTAAATTTCTCCCTCCTCTTTCCCTCTCCCGAGTATACTTCCGAACATTAATGACATGAAGTAGGGCATGTGCTTTAGAGTCCCGTACAAGTTTAACAAAGGCCAAAAGTCCAATATTTCTAGATTGTCGTCTTCTGTCATGTTTCACAAATACAATTACTGCTTTATAATCCTACATTTGTTAATTTCCAAGTTACTGAGTTTATTTTCCAAATGTTAATGGAATGAACCACGGCACATGCTTTAGAATCCCCTACAAGTTTAAGAATGTCCAAGAAAGTCCAATATTTCCAGATTTTCTTGTTCTATTCCTGTTCATCTCTTTCTCCCAAACCCTTTCTCTGCTTCATTTCCAAGGTACTCTTGATTCTTATAGTCAACTCTTGTGCTTTTTTTCCCTTCTCTCAAGCATTTTCTGTTGAAACACTGGAAAAGGTTTCAATGGCACAGTCTCTCTGTTTATTACCAGAAGAGCAAGAAGCAGAATCTCCCTCTGTTTCACAGCTCACGTTTTGTTGGACAAACTTTTGTATTTCTTCCTTAGCATGTACTTCATCAAAAAATGTTTTTGTTCCTCTAGGGAAAAATATTTTTAAGATAGCTGTGTAAAGCAGTTTAAATCTCACACTTGCCTCTGAAATTCTATGAATAATGGGATACATTTACTCCTCTTCTGCCTGGTGTACAATGAGTAGTCATTCTCCTCAAACACCTTGCTGTCTCTCACTTTTAGTATTTTGTCCGTCTGGCACAGTTTTGTCAGAAACAACTCCTTCTACTGGTAAGATTGCATCTTTACTATTAAAGGTCTAGGTTGTTTTCACATAGCCAGGTTTGGAGCATACACAAGATGTGCCCTTTCAATTAACAATTCCTCTTCAGGAATACCACTTCAGTTGCTTATTTGTGCTTTTATAAAATTAAAGCAGTCTGTTCCTTCCAGTTTCTCGGGTACAGCAGAAAATCTCAGGTTTTACTCATTTGCTCTGTCCTCTAATTCTACTATTTTTTGAAGCATCTCTTCTTGCGCAGTCTCATATTCAGTCAGCCTTTTCTTCATTTCATTCTAAGTTTTGCAGTTTTATCATCTTATCTGAATATCTGTTTAAAGCATGTTCCATTTTTGCAGCCTTTAATTGTTTGAGATTATGTACTCCATCAGTGTTTCATTTATTTTAGCCTGGTTTGTATGCAGTTGCTTTATACTTTCCTCTACATTACTGGAAGTCATGTCTGGAGCTTACATTGCTTTTTGCTGAACAGCTACTGTACTTTTCTCAGTCAGTGTTTTTTTGTTGCCTTTTATAGCTGATTTTCCTTTAGGTCCTCTGTATTTCTTTTTTCCTGGCATCCAGGCAGTACATTTACTAGCCAGTTACTGAAATTTACCCAGAAGTCTAATTCCACTGGCTTTCGCTGTTTCTGTTTTCGCACTGGGAGAGCAAAAACTAAACTGTTACTCAATGTGCAGCCATCTTGGAAGTGACATTGGGATACCTTTGGTAGTGATCCCTTATGTTAAGAATACCGCAAAAGTAAGCAGCAAAAAACCAACATGGACCAAGACACCTAAAACCATACATTTAATTGTAAAGCATAAAAGATAAGCGCTTTCGGACAAGTGTGTAACTGTTTAAAGTAATACTTGACCAATCACAGATTCAAAGCTGCATCATACCTCTTTCCTCTTGTTCAGAGCTCTTGCTTATAGCAAATTAACCATTTCAGTGCCTGAGCTTGCATTCTCTCAAAATGGGTTTTAGGGGAAGGTTTCCATTCAACCCTGGGGGTTTGTCAGTTTGTAGATCTACTAACAAACGGGCTTCTGTTCGATTGCATATATCACCCATCTTTTATCTGGTTCACATAACTGTATTACCATAAAAGTAAAGTTATGTTCATTTTTATTTAACTTGTGCTGATATAAAGCATTGGTATTTTTACTAAGTCTAATGTTACTTAGGTGCTGCAGTATGCAGTCTTTTAATCTTCTGTTCGTTTTACCCACATAAAATGAAGTACAGGATCCACATTTGGCAAGATATATCACATTGCAAGAGCAACAATCAGCATAAAGTTTAGGTTGGTATCTTACCCCTGTAATCGGGTGTATGAAAGTGCTATTTTTAGATATTTCCTTACAAGCCTTGCATCGCTGGCAACAATATGTCCCAACCCTTTTACTTGTACTGAAGCTAGTAGTTTTATGTCAAAGTAGGTTAAGATTTTTGTTCCTTTTATACAGAACTTAGGAAAGTTGCCCACTATCAACCTAAGTTCATCACTGTTGGCTAAAATTTTTCAATTATGTCTTGGTACTTGGGTTTTTTTTGCTGCTTATATTTGTGCTTTGTCTGAACCAAGGTGGACTTTCATCCTTTGTTTGCTGTTTTTCTTCCACTAATACTGCAGAAGTGATATAGAGGGACATCCGTCTTGAATGTCTCTAAAACAGTGTTTTTTGCTTAAAGGAAAACTCCACCCCAGAACTAAAAAAAATCTTTTTTTCACTCTGTCTTTGTTTCCTGCCTATTTTAACACCTCAGAATCACTCTAAGTGCTAAAACTACATTGCTGGCCATCTTTGTTCAGAGTTTTTTTGTAGTCCAAGAGGAATCGACAGTCCCCTCCCCCCACACTACTGCATAGGTGTTAAAACTGTCACAGCACTGAGAGACCCTTGCAGAATCAATTCATCTTTGACTACAAAAGAAAACCCTTAAAGGTCAGCAATTTAGCTACTTTTCTAGCTGTAGCTGGATAACTTCTAAATATAGTGTAAAACAAGCTCTGAGGTAAACATAAATGAGGGTGATTAGAGAGAGAAAAGCAGCAGTCCTTTTACAGAAAGTAAAAAAATTAACAGTGACTCACACAAATCCCATTATATGTCAGTGACATGGGAATTCACAGTTACTTCCTTATGTCTGGCATGAGTCATACAAAGCATTATGGGAAAGAGAAAGGGAACAAGATCACGTTGATACATCAAGCCCCACTGGTAGCCATGTTGTGGAAAACAGGCTAAAATTACAAATAAAGCACTTAGCGTGATTTTGAGGTGTTAAAATAGGCCAAGAAACAGTGAAAAACAGATTTTTTAGTTCTAGTGTAGAGTTTTCCAGGTAATTTTGTTTTTAGTGGTAGACACTGTTATAGTATAACGATTTTTAATAACAAAGATCTAAGATGTATTGAACCTCTCCTTTCTATCAGTAGCCAGTTGAAACCTGTCCGCAGGTCACAATGGTGAGTCTGTAAGTCTGCCAGCAAGACAAATCTATATACTTTATTTTCAACCATTTGTAATCTGTGTGTGGCAGAACTAGACTAGAGGGTTACCAATAGAAGGTCATACTCACGTTTAGGGAGAAAATTCCTGGCTATAGCTTGTTGGGTCAGTGGAGACACAAGATGGAAGATCTTGTAACACAGCTTTAGCTGACCAAGTATCTTACTGACCACCTTGTCAGTATGCTGTGTTAATAATAAAGCAGTGTCTACAGTCAGACCAAGATATCTTTGTTTTGTTGCATACTATTTTTTTTAAGACCAAGGGGTTTATTTATACGTTGCCTTTGGCATCAGACACCCAGGGTTTATTAGCAGTTTGTTATTGCATGTCTAGTTGAAGAGTGCAGCTTATTTAAACAGTCAGTGGAAGGATCTCTTACTTTTGGTAACGTATGTACTATCAATGGCCAATTGTATAGTGATAGAGCAGGTGGCATCTGTAATGTAACTTGCTAGCTTTTGCGACTCTTTCCAAAATTGTTTAGAGGTAAATGATAAGGCATCTTGCTTCCTTCTAAGGTAAGTTGTTTTAGGTGTGTCTGTAGCATTCTAGTTAATTTCCTACAACAGAAGTAAGCTTGATGATACTTTAAATGCTGAGTGGCCTCTTTCCCCATTTCCACTATTCCTTTTTTTTTTTTTAAAGTCTGTTGTAGGACATGGGCAAGTCTGTTCCTTAATTCTTCACTGTAATGCAGGAAGAAATGCGTCTTGTATTGTGCTAAATTTAGAAATGAAGTTAGAGAGGACTACATATGGATCTGTTTGACAATATAAAGGTGCTTCCGCTCTACAGCTTTTATGTATTTAATGACTATCTGCTTTCCTGCTTTGACTCAGATATGGGTCAGCCTACAATTTTGGCTTTTTCTATGCTTTATATGACCATATAGAGATCACAGGAAAGTATTAAATTATATTTAGAATTTTAAAAATAAGTATATACTGTGGTGACAGTAAAACAACATGAAAAAAGTTTATTTCGAAGAGTCAAAACACCACTCTGAAGTTCCATCTATCCATCTTGTTTGCTTTGTAGACAAGTTATTAAAGAAATTAAATTCTCATGTATCAGAAAGTTACCATGAAAAGCCCCTCTTTTTTCAGCATCCAGATGTCTTCTTGGTAAAATGAATAATGCAGATTGCTGAAACACCTCTCAGTATTCCATTTCCTCTTTGTGTTCTTATAATTCTATTAATTTGCTAATTTCTATACATTCTGTTTTGTCTGATGACCTTCCTATTCATAGGTAGGTACTAGGCTATCTGCCCGAAGGCATTTATAAGCCTAGCCAGAATGTGTTGGCTTTCACCGCCCACTTAGATTAGTTCCCTGTGCCTCTGTCCAGCAGGGCCACTGAAGTGATCCCAGAGGTAAACTTTCTGTTTCCCATCCACTCGTCAAAGATTCTCTTGAAGAGGGTTAGCGAGGAGCTCTGCCTAATGTAGATTGGAATCTTGTTCCAGAGCATGGGAAGTCTCTGGAATCTATCCCTCCAGTACATCCTATTTATTGTTGTAGTGAGGTTTAGATCCCTACAGCGTATGGCTCGAGGGGATATGGTTTTCTTTAGGTGGAGCACGTCCATCAATTCTGGGTTGGACATGGCCTTGTATGTCAGGCAGAGATCACCTCTGAGTAGGCGGTATGCCACGGAGTACAGCTGCAGTTTCTTCAGTTGAGCTGCATAGGGCATCTGTTTGAGGCCAGTGATCCTCTTTTTGAGGTACTTCTGTGGTCTTTCCAGCTGTTGCAGGTGTCTTGAAAGGTACATCCCAAATGGGGAGTTGTACTCTATGATGGGTCTGATGAGTTATGCGTAGAGGGGCACAATGACCTCTTTTGATCTGGATGCAAACCCTTTTGTGATTAGGTGGGCCACATAGAAGGATTTTCTAACTACTTTGGCAATGTGATTATCAAAGGCAAGGTTACTATCTACTTGGGTCTCCAGATCCATTATTATGTATTCTGTATTTAGGGGACTACCACCTATGTGGTAGTTTGTGGGTACTTTGTTTTTTCCAAAGGGGATGACTATGCACTTTTTGGTACTTAGCTTGAGACCATGGTTTTGACACCAGGTATCTGTCTCAGTGAGACCCTTTTGGAGGATGTCTGTGTCTGCCGGAGAGTCAATTATAGCCCCTAGTTTGCAGTCATCTGTGAACTTGGTTAGCCACAGTCCTTTTGTGCTTGCCTATACCTCTGAGAAGTATATGCCGAACAGGAATCGTCCTAGCATTGAGCCCTGAGGAACGCCACTTGTAACCGGTTTAGAGTCAGACCAAGCTCCCGCAACTCTTACCATGTGGGTTCTGTCTGTGAGCCAGTTGGCAACCCATCTCGTGACGTAGGGGTTTATGTTCAGGCTGGTGAGCTTGTCTATAATACCTGAATGGGGAATGGTGTCGAAGGTCTTTGCGAGGTCTAGCTAGGCTGTGTGGACCACCTTTCCCTTGTCTATAGCCTTGGTAACTGTCTCAAAGAAGTCCACCAGGTTTAGGAGGCATGATCTGCCCTTAACAAAGCATAACTGGGTAGGGTCCAGTGTTTGGAGGTTCTCAATGTCTCTGTTTATGAGCTCCATGATGATGCGCTCCATAGCCTTGCAGACCAAGCTAGTCAGGCTTATAGGGCAATAGTTCCCAGGGTCTGTTGTGGCTCCACCTTTGTGGAGTGAAATAACCGTTGCTGTGTGCCACTCTATGGGCACAAAGCCTGTGGAGAGGCTGAGTCTGAACAGTATGTTTCGGTGAGGGGTTAGTTCATCATTGAGCTCTTGTAGGACACAGCCTGGGACACCGTCCGGTCCCATTGATGCTGTGTTTTTGGCTTTGGAGAGGGCTGTTTTAACCTGAGTGTCTGTGATTTCAGGGGCACTACATTCTTCTGGTATGGTTATGGGCCCTTTTGAGGGTGAGGGGGGGTGAAGTTTGCACTGAACCTGTCTGCCAGGATGTTGGCGAAATCAGTCGGTTCAGTGTATTTTGTGCCATTCTGCACTAACTCTAAGCAGATCTGAGAATTGCCACTTAGATTCTTGACATAGCTAAATAATGCCTTGTGGTTATCTTTGGAATCCTTGGCAATTTTTCTTTCGAAGCTAGCCTTGGATGATTTTATGAGGGATCATAGTTTCTTGCTGATACTGATCTGGGATGTCTTCCCTTCTTGGGACTTTACTCTTTTCTGTGCTAGTTTCCTCCTCCTATTGTGTAGCTTGTTTATGGCAGGGGTCCACCAGAATGGTTTCCTTTTCTTGGAGGAGTGAGTCTTGGTTTTGCTTGGGATAGCACAATCCATGCATTATTTTAAGTGCCCGTAGAGTGCATTAGTAAAGGATTTTGCAGCTTGGACAGCATTATCCTTTGGCATGGGGGCTTTGAAACTTTCCTTCTCGGTCTTAAGTAACGTGAAGTTTGCTTTTGAAAAGTTTTTACTGTGGTTTCTTTGACCAGGGGTGGGGGCAGAATGTGGATATCCAGAGTGATTAGTTTATGGTTAGATCTAACCAGCGAGGGGTTGACCTACAGTGTAGAACACCGGTCGCCCATGTTGGTGATGACCAGGTCCAATATGCTGTCACCTCTGGTGGGGGTGTTGACCAGTTGATCCAGGGCGTTTGAGTTTATAAATTCTAGGAAATGTTGGGCAAGGGAGTTAGTACTTGATTAGCTCTCACAGTTAATATTTGGGTAATTGAAATCACCCAATATCAGGGTGTTTGGTAGGACCTTTATGTTTCTCAGTGTTTCCAGAAATGCGAAAAGGGAGTCCTGGGACATGGTGGGTGATCTGTAGCAAGCTAAAATTTGAACTGCAGTTTTGCCCGTTGTTAGTTGCACGTGGATGATCTCTGAAGCATCGTGTTGTGCCACTAACCTGGAGGTGTGGGTATCCTTGATGAATATGGATACACCCCCCGCCTATTACATTTTGGTCCGGATTTTTTGGCTGAAATGTATGGTATGAGTTGTAGCCTGGTAGTGCTGGGGTGCTCTATGGAGCCTTAAACCAGGTTTCTGTTACTGCAAATATATTCATTTTCTCCATGCTAAGGAGTGCCTCGAGTGCATGCATTCTGAGGTTTAGACTTCTGGCACTGAGTAGCATTACCCTCAGTTTTTTGTTACTTGTGCTATTTATGGCCTTTTGCTCTTATCTGTTCATACTGCTCTTTTTTTACTTCATCATCAGCTAGTAAACTCTGGTCGCCTTCTCTCTATACTTGTGTTTCCTCTTAGCCTATCTTAGTGTGTGTGTGTGTGTGTGTGTGTGTGTGTGTGTGTGTGTGTGTGTGTGTGTGTGTGTGTGTGTGTGTGTCCTCGATAGCACAGTTACCTGTCCAGGACTGGTCCTCTGTATTACCCCCTTTCCTAGCTGGAGCAGGCTACAGCTCCACATAACCTTGAATGCCATAAAGTAGGTTTCAAAAAAATGAAAGAATAAAATGAATAAATGAAGGTTTAATCCACAACTCATTGTAGCATTACACACCTGGTTTCATATAAATCTAAATATAAACCTGGTTTACCCCATTCGGTTTTACTGCTTAAGCCTGCACTAAAACCTATAATAAACTATACAGAGCATTTATTTCTTATACCATCCTTTTTCTCAAAAGTTATACCCAAGAAATATTAAATTTACCTTTATAACTTCAATAACAAATTAACATTTAAATATGTTAACTGGCCAAGAGAAGAAAGGGAAAGAACTCTGATGGAAAGCAAACATAAACATAAGAATTGCAAAAAAACTGGATTATGAATGTTCATTTCAACACAAATTACAGGACTGGAAGAAACCAGATTAAGCTCTGAGCAATCTACATGGATCTTGATTATAGTTCACATCCAGCAATGAGGAAAATGTACATAGTGAAGTGAAAGCACAATTCTACATTGGTAGAGAATAAAATATTGCCTCTTCACCTGGTGACACAGTAGCCATATGTTATTACTTCTGATATCTTTACTACAGAATGCTATACTACTGATCTTTAATGTGTCATGCCTCAGATATCTCTGTAATGCTATTAGGATGCAATGGACTCGCTTTCAATAATGCCTAGATTACTACAGAAGATATACCATCTCATACTCTCAGTAAAAAATCTTGATCTATACTTTACACTAGGGAAGTTCACTCCATCCCTTTCTGAAATAAAAGTACTAAGCGAATAATTAACTTTGGAAGGCATCACACGTGCTTACAACTTCTACTTAGATAATATCACAGTAGCAGGTGCTGATGTTATTAAATTCAAGACTTCAGTTAGAACTCGTTCACACTTTCTATCCTGTAGAGCAAACAGGAGAGACAAATGTCAAGATAAGCTACATAATTACATACAAATTAATCCAAACATTTTAACCATTTTAACAATTCTAGCTGTCTTTAAAAAGACGGTAAGATGTGCAATATAATTCATATTATTCACTCCTCCTATCATATTTTTACCACAAACACCTGTATATATGACCTGTGAATGCCATGGTCTCAGGTAATTTTTTCAGATATTTTGCACGAGTGGTCATTTTTTCTAAAGTTTCACTGTGGCAAATGTGGTACAATTATTGACTACAGAAAAAAAAACATTTGATAAGTGCAATTCCAATATATTACTTATGCGAGGAACTAGATTTTTGGGTGGATAATCTTTCCACAAACTATCTAGCCATCTTAACTGCATTTTTCTAATGACTTTGGATTCTGCTTAGGACACTGCCATAAGGATAACCCTACTAAAACTGTAACTCTAACAAAAAGATCTAGGTCCCTTAGAAGAAGCATTATGTTTAGTCTGTCACATTCCCTCCATATTTCTCCGTGACTTTTCTAAGATGCCATTTGGTCCGAGTGTCATCATATAAAGACTGACACACATTTAGTGTGAGCCTGTGCCAGCAAAAAAAAAAAAAAAGGGAATGGGGCAGAAAATACCTGACATCTCTCAATTGTACAGATTTTTGCCTCATATGTTCGATTCTCGGCTGGAGTGCCTTCTGTGTGGAGTCTGCATGTCTTCCCCATGGTCGAGTGGCCTCCAAAAGACATGCGTGAATGGACATGCCTTCGCTGAAGGTTGGGCGTCGGGCTGGCAACTCGGCACCACAAAAATCTACTGCCAATCATTAGCGGACCGGAGTTCCGCTGTGGCGACCCCCTAACCGGGAAAAGCCGAAAAGATAAACAACATTTTTTGCGTTTTTCATAAAATTGTGTGTGTGTGGGGGGGGGGGGGGGGTAAATCATTAAAGACTGAAATCAGAAAATAATAACAGACATTTGAATTTTAGGCTTCATACCCTACAGAAAATTCATACTAATGTAATACCTGTTATTCTATCAACTTTCTAAGTTTGTAAGAGCAATATTTAAAAATTGGCCACAATTTTGGGCCTTTGACCCCCTTTATTTATGGTTTTGTCCAGGTTTCTTGCTGTAAGATTTTGAGAGGTATGACTGAAGGGAATGTGGAAGGACCTTTCAAATATTCTAACACTTTTTGCTTTAATGTCTGGGGAGGAGATAACCATCTATGCCAGATTGCTGGGAAAAATGTTTACAGGGTCCTAATAGCAGACTGTATAAGCCTTATAAATGATACTTGCAGAAAACATTTTATTACCTGAACATCCAACTGTTAAGGTTCATACTTAATTGAATGTTATGTAAAATATGCTTTACACATGTACACCTTACATGTCTTCCTTGAATGTTTTAGATTTTTTTTTGTTTACTTTTACAGAACAAACAATGCAGACTGACAAGCTTCAAAGGACATTTTGTAAAAGAATAATATTAGATTAACATGCTTACAACCTGCATAAATTAAAAGTCACTATAGACATTACTGACAAACACCAAGCTAGTATTGCTAATCTATTGCACAATCCAATGAATGTAAGCCTTAATAAATTATCAGAGGCTATACAGCTGCTATTTCTATAGTCATGCTGTAAATCCTGAACATGACACATTAACAAAAATAAAGTTCCAAAACAATATGCATTCAAAATTCATTCCTAATTACTATATTACTTTGCCAAAATAAAAAAAAAAATACAACACACCTAATGATTTATGTATATATGCTACTGACATGCACAACAATTTCTGATGTATTTGGTTAAGAATTAGTATGTCAATGTTTAAACTAGCACATACAAAATGAAAGTATAAAAGAAAGAGAATGACAAATACTGGAAAGCAATTTGGAGATCCATTCTAACCTATCACAAATTGCTATTTTCACTCCTACACCATAAAGGACAACATAGTGCTTCACTTAACACAAAGAGGGCTGTGATCTGGGTTACAGAGTTGTCTGATTATGTAGCATTTGTCACAAAAAACTTTATTTTTAAATCTTTGTAAATAAACATGGTCAACCACTGCACTACATAAATGAGCAAAAATATGTGCTACAAAAAATACTTTCAAACATTCAAAGACTCAAACACAGCAGCAAGTACTTATGAACACCTCAATAATAGAAATATAATTTCCTCTAATAAGCATTTATCTGCCTACTTACAAGTCCTGAATGTCTTCTTCAACCTGCCACTCCATATATCTTTAAGTCTAGTTGACTTCATGCTTAAGTACTTGAAGTAGCTCCTCAATGCTGAAATATCTTAGAGCTGTCAAATATGGAACACAAAAAAGCAGAGCAGTAAAGTCAGGTGATTAATGTGAAAACAAAATGTAACTTGAGTTCTGTGCCAAGGATTGGAATTTCATTTTTATCATTCCCTGATTTCCATTTCCATAGAGGATGCCACGGTGGTATGGCGGTAGCGTTGTTACCTCACAGCAAGAGGTTCTCCCGTTCGATTCTCGGCTTGACTTGGGAGTGCCTTCTGTGTGGAGTCTGCATGTCCTCCCCACGGTTGGGTAGCATTCGAAAGACATGCATGCGTAAATGGGCGTGCCTTCGTTGAAGATTTCATAAAAATTCTCAGCTAGAGCGTCTTCTGTGAGGAGACGTGTGAATGGGCGTACCTTCATTGAAGGTTGTGCATCAGGGCTGGCAACTCAGCACGTAAAAACCTACTGCCAATCATTAGCGGACCGGAGTTCCGCTGTGGCAACCCCTTACCGGGAAAAAGCAAAAAGACAAACAACAACATTCCCTGATTTCCATAACATTCCAATCTCTAAGGCAGCTCAGACAAGCAGACCAGGGGATTTTGAGGGGGTAGGGGAAATGCTAAGAAAAGACGCACCTTTTCAGAAGTAGCTGCAGTACACATCACTCATTCACGCTACTGCAAAACAATACATAACATTGCTGTTTAATGCTCTGTTAAATTTAGTAGCACAGAATCAAGTAATAAACAGCAATGCCATATATTGTTTTGCATCCTGAATAAGGGGGGTTTTGAAAGTAAACATGCAGAAATATTGGTAGTTAAAAGCTATGATGCTCACAACTACAAATTAAAGGCAAATGGATGTGTGACAATATGCTAGTATTGTTTCCCTTAGGTAATCTAGAAAACTGCTTATTTTATGCAGTACATACATGCTAACTGCATCAGGAATGGTAGTTTACAAATACCATTTTCCTCTACTGCTTTCCATACCTGGTTGCTGCTGAAGTGCAAAAACATTTCACATACTTATCTGAGTTAAATAAATAATTATATTTCCCATACCAAAGTACCTACTTTGTCCATCTCCATTTACTTCGGATGACCTTAGTCTAATCTGCAGCTTCACCTTAGATATTCATCATACTGAACACTGCTGCAGCAGCCTTAGCTACATGTGATAAATCCTGCCAACGATATAACAGCCAGCCAGCTTCCACAGTTTCAATATACCTTCCATACATCTAAACTGTGAGGCAGCTCAAGGTTGTTGTTGTGTCTTTCTGCTTTTCCCAGTTAGGGATCGCTACAGTGGAACTCCGGTCCGCTAATGATTGGCAGTAGATTTTTACGTGCCGAGTTGCCAGCCCTGACGCACAACCTTCAATGAAGGTACGCCCATTCACGCATGTCTCCTCACAGAAGACGCTCTAGCTGAGAATCCAACAGGACAACATCTTACTGTGAGGCGACAACGCTACCGCAGCACCACCAAGGTGAGATGACTAAAAGACAAGTCTTTCAGAGCTTTACTGTTGCTGAAGAGTACACCCCTCTGAGGCTTTTGTGGATTGACAGTTGGCTTGTGCTTTCCTTTGCTAGGCAAATAAGTTCCTTCTGGAGGAAAAAATCCCACTTTCTTAATTTTGTTGTTGTTTTATTACTTTCCTTTTCGGGAATGTTATTTTAAAGATAGGAGTGTTGCATTTTAATGGACTGTCTCGAAACTATAACGTACCTTTAAAATGGAGCACTCTTTTTTCCTTTTAGTTTAAAAGTAGTGTAAAGTAATTCAAAACATTTTTTCTTTGGAGAAATTCAAATTAATTTTACTTTTATGTGACTGACATAGTGTTTTAAAGTGCTTTATACCGTGTTTTTCTGCCAAGGAAGTAACTTTTGTGGACTGATTGTTTACTGGCAATTGCGGTTTGTCTTCCAATAGAAAGAGATGTCATTTTTGGCTTGGCCATACCAGTCCCACAGTTGGTCCTTCTTTCAGCCACAAAAGGAAAACATTAAAGAAACAGCCTTTGCAGCAACAGAAGGCTAGTAATTTGCCTCAGCTGCAGCTGGGTGACTCTGCTGTGGCCATCTGTTAAACCTCAGACTACTCGATGTTTGCCCAGCATTCCTCTGATGTAGCACCTACAGTCACTATGGAGTGGGGGTTAGCCACATCCTCTGTGGTTGTTGGGGTCCCCTTAGTGGGCAAGGAAGAGGGATCTCTTGTTTTCCTGGGAGAGGAAACAGGAAAGGTTTCCCTGTTGTGTCAGAATACTGTGCCAATCTCTAGGGAAGCTGCTGCTGCTGCCATTAGTAACATCGTTGGCCCTCTTTTTTCCATCAAAAAAAAAAAGCGTTTTCTATTTCTCAATTTTCTTTGGATGAGAGCAGTTTACTGGGTCTGGCTCATGGTTTAATTCAGACTATTGTTCCTTCTTGTAATGCAGTTTCTGGTAAAAGAAAGAAGGATTCATCTTTTCCTAAAAAGATTTAAGATTCTGATTCTGAACAGGAATATGCAGGGCTAAATGCATGTTTTTCCCCCTCAGATTTAGAACATTGAGGTATCTCAGTCCCTCAGAAAATACTATGAATTATTACAGAAGGATTTTCCAGAACCTACAATTCCTCCTGTTCTCTCTGCCTTAGAGGATGTGTGTGTCTTTGCTTGCAATTTTTCTGATAGCCAGCTGCCCCGGAAGAGGCAGACAGGTTGTACAAAGTTCCTCAGTCTTAAAATTTTATACACTATTCCAAAACCTGACCCAGCAGCTATAACTAGATGATCTCACTGCTGCTAAGCACCTCGTTAATTCCAATTCTATTCTTTCTGATATGGATGGGAAAATTATTGATAGGTATGGGGAAACGTGTATACTTCTGCAACTTTAATCTTTAGAATTTGCAACTATCAAGCTCATAAGTTAAATTTTTATGACAAATTGTGAACGTAAGAGGAATGTTTTTTCTCCAGTTGGGGAAAATATGCTTTAAATAACTAAGTTTCTTCTATTGCACAGGTCAGTACTCATTGTTTACAACATGTGTATGACACTGTTAATATTTCTTCCAGGGCTATGACTACTGGTACTGTTTGAGGAGGTTTGCATGGCAGCATTCTCAGAACCTCCCAGATGACATTAAAAATGAGATTTAAAATTCTCTCTTGTACAGGGATTTAGTGTTTGCTCCCTCTGCTGCAGAGGTGATCAAAAAGTGAGATGAAAAGTGTAAGCTGATCCACGTAATCTCTAAGATTTTTCAGCCCTCCTTTTAAACAATTTTCAAGGGATGTTTTTTTTTATCTCATCGCCCAGTTTTGGCAAAAAACTGAACAAATGGTCTCAACAAAATACAAACAGACATTTAAGAAGAAATGGTAAGGGGGTTCCAAAAAGAAATTTCAAACCTCCCAAAACCAAGGGCAGTCCAACAAGTCTGAATAACTATTCAAGAGACCTTGTGAACCCCTCCTACCACGGCCCCTTTTTTCTTCCAGAAAGTCTGAATCTCCATTTTTCTCTTTGGCAACAGATAGTTTCAGACAAATGAGTTCTGAAAATTATTCATCAAGGTTACAGATGGCAGCAGGAGGAAATTACTCCTTTACGGGGAGGGGGGTGTCATTCCTCATCCTACAACTCGGACTCGTTTCCTCTAGTTTTTCATCACATACTGTCCCAAGAGTGATAGAAGCAGTTCCTCCCTCCCAGGTGGGGAAGGGGTTTTATTCAGGGATGTTCCTATTGACAAGTAGGAAGATTCTTGGAAACCAGTTCTGAATCTTTCTTTCCTAAACATGTTTGTGTGAGTGCGCCCAAATTCAAAATGATGTCACTTCACAACCTATTTCTTCTTCCTCTTTCAAGTTCCCTGGCAACACTTCACTTCAAAGATGCCTATCATCACATTCCTATTGATCCAGACTTAAGATGCTTCTTAAGGTTTTTTGTGTCTGGATCAAATTATCAGGTCTCTGTCTTACCATATGGACTATCCACTGCACCAACAGTGTTCACAAGTGTCTAGCTCCAGTTATAACTCATTGTAAGCAATGTGGTATCCATATTTTCTGATATTTAAACAACTTGCTTATCTTTGCAGTCTTTTTCAAAGGGTCAGGATTCTCTCTCTTGGGTGAGAGATCACTTCCATAAACTGGGATTTCAAGAGAACATTCAAAAATCTTTCCTGACTCCTCCTTACAGGACTGTATTCTGGGATGTCAACTAGGCACCTCAGTTCAAACAGCTTTTCTTCCACAGAAAAACAGATATTTATATAGCTCTGTTTCTAATGTTTTCCATGCAGACTTTGGTCAATGTGAGGGAATACTTCAGGATTTTGGGTCTTATGGCATCTATGACTCTCATGATAATCTGGCAAGACTTCACATGAGAAAGACAGTGATATCTGAAATGTCATTGTTCCCAGCATTAACACCCTTTAATCTTTTCAAATCCCAGTGTTGCTATTTTTTTTTTTTTTCAGAAGAGAAATATTTTGGTAGAGACAAAGATACCCCTAAACATAGCTCTCAACCTCTTAGAGCAAGAAATCTGGACAAAACCATAAATAACAGGGGGAACAAAGGCCCCAAAATAGGGACAATTTTTAAATATTGCTCTTACAAACTTAGAAAGTTGATAGAATAACAGGTACTGCATTAGCATGAATTTTCTGAATGGTGCTAGTTCTGAATCTCAAATATCGTGTCCTTATTTTCTGATTTTCAGTCCTCTAGGATTTGGCAACAATTTACCAGAAAACCACAATTTTATAGTAACAGGCCAAAAATAAGAGGCAAAAATCTGGACATTCTGTGAAAATCTGTACAGTTGAGAGGTATGATCCTAAATCCAGGTCTCTCTCCCTGTTCCAAAGCAGTATGTCATCACATACGCTTTGGAATTTGCTTGGGGAGCAGTTTCAGGAAGGATAAAAGTGCAGGGGGTGTGGGACACCAAGGACAGATGTAAGCACATATAATATATATCTGTATACACAAACACATTTTATTTATATATATATATATATATATATATATATTTTTATATATATATATATATATATATATATATATATATATATATATATATATATATACATATATATATATACACACACACACATATATATATATATATATGGATCACCTTCAGTTAACCGAAATGCCACAACGCCGAAACACAAATCACCGACACCAACAGACCGACAACACAAAATACCGACAATACACACAACCATATATGCACTAACCGTAACCCAAACCCTAACCCTAAGGTCCGACACAACCGCACACTTACCCTACCCGCACCCTAACCCTAACTCACTTAACCCACCCCTAAACCCACAGTCCATCACTATCGCACACACACCCTACCTGCACCCTAACCCTAACTCACTTAACCCACCCCTAAACCCACAGTCCCTCACTATCGCACACTTAGCTGTCCGCTCCCTAACACTAAATCCCTCACTCTATCGCACACTTACCGAGTCCGTCGGGTTCTCACCTTGAGGGTCATCTGCGTTGTCGGTGTTTTCGACCCGTCGGATTCCGTGTCGATGAAATGCGATTTCGGGCAGCTAAAGGTGATCCATATATATATATATATATATATAGATATATATATATATATATATATATATATTTACACACACACACATATATATATATATATATATATATATATATATATATATATATATATATATATATATATTTACACACACACATATAACATTTGTTTACCAGGAAAGTCCAACTTGGAACGAAGCCAATTTTCAGCGGAGGCCCAGCGAGAAATACTCCAGACGCATGTCTTTGAAACGTGGGAGGAAACCGCGGCACCTGGAGGAAACCCACATGAATGCAGTGAGGATATGCAGACTCCGCACACAAGGCACTCCAGCCAAGAATCAAAAAGTAGAACCTCTTGCTGTGATGTGACAATGCAACTGCTGCGTCCAATATGTATCAAGAAAATGCTTGACTCAATAAAGGTATTCAATCCTCTGACCCATCTTTGGTCCCTGGGAATTCTTTAAGTGGTTACAGACAATACTGCAATCATGTGATGCATTAACAAGTAAGGGGGTTCCATGTCATACCCCCTTAGCAGAGTAGGCTAGTGGTCATAATAGCTTGGGATATAGCTTCACAGCACAATCTTACTCTACAGGCATCTTACATTCCATCAGAGCAAAACTGTGTGGAGGACAAGCTGAGCAGAACCAGAGTAGATGCTCACGAATGGAAACTAGAACAGGGGGGTCTTCCAATATTTGATCTATCTGTGGGGAGTTCCTCAAAGTAGACCTCTTTGCCTCCTCTCTAAACAAGCAACTGACAAGATTCTGTTCCAGGACTCCATGTAAGAAAGCCTGGAGCTTTTTCTTGTCCTTGGACAGAAACATTCCTGTATACTTTTCCACATTTTCCACTGATATCCAATGTACTTCTGAAGATTCAGAAGGGATCCCCCAAGATCACTATGGTGACTTCCTTCTTGTCAGTCAACCATGGATGTCCTTACATTCACTGCTGCAGTATTCTTACCTATATGGGATTCCCTGCCACATAAGCCTGACGTCTGTCCAGTCTTCCAAAGACTTCAGTATTTAAAAGGTATGCCGAATGTCACTATATGCACCCTGCATAACATAGGGCATAAAGGTGATGTTCAGGCTTAACAAAAACTTAACTTCTTTGCTGCCAGTCTGAACCATCAGTCTGTTTCATGCATCCATTTTCAAACAGTTGAACGCATTTTCGTTCTCCAGGGACTTCCTGTGCCTGTTTGTTGTTTTTGCAAGATAAGTGCCCCATTGTGGAATTTGTTTTTTCTTGTTTTTTTGTGTTTCTTGAGGTTAACGTCAACCAGGAAGGATAAATGCCAGTGTAGGAGACAGATTCCCCATACAGACTGCCATGATAAGTGTCTTTTTGCTTAGGTGCTACTCATGACCACACATCTTGTTGTATTTGTCAGGCGTTTGTTCTGAAAACCCTTCACAGTAGACTTTCTTCCCTCTCCTTGTATCTTGAGCACCAGAGTCTTAGGCTACTTGCTAAAGATACTATGGAAGGAATCTCCCCCCCTAGAGGATCAGCTGTTAGGGAAGAAGGAGGTGAAAAAGGTACAACCAGAATCTTCCATTGTCCAGCCTCTGCCAGCTGTTTCTCCTGAGGTCGTTGATAAACCGGGGGCTCGCCTGGCTGTGTTGTCGGATTTCTCTGCCGTGACCATGTTGGAGGCTGATGAGGATCTGGCTGGCAGCACGTCCAAAGAGTCTTTGAAGGCATCCATCTCAGACGTTCAGATAGAACCATTGTTGATTTTTTTCTGAGGGGCCTAGGGGAGTCCTCAGTTCCTAGTTGGGGAAGAAGTTCCTTATACAGCTCTCATCTGTCATCCAGGATCTGAGCCTTCTCAGGACATTCCCTTAAAAAAGAAACAAAAAAATTAAACATGTTTCTTCTGCTTCTAGGGCTCTACAAAGTGTGTGGCAAGCTTTTACTTGGGGGTTATTTTTCTGCCTTAATGTCCTTAAAGCCTCCTCTTGGGGTTTCAGTTCCTGCTCTTCCTTGGTCCTCTACTCCTTTTAAAAGGCCTAGAGAGCAGATTCTTCTGAGTATGAGTCAGATTCTGCTATTGAATCCCTAACTTATTCTACTCAAATTCCTTCTCCTTTGGACTATGGGTCAGAGGAGGAGGAATCTATTATTTCTGATGTTCCTTTGGAGGAAATTTCCTTTGGGAACATACTCTCTAGGATGAGGGATTTTTTTTTTTTTTAAGTAAGATTGTACTCAGATCTCTGATATCCATGAATGGTACTCGAGTTGTTGCAGTTGGACTCTCCTAAACCTGTGGTTATTCCTCCTGTCTTGACTGCTTTACTGGATGCATTCTCCAATGCCTCTCAGACGCCTGATTCTCTCCCCCCTGCTCTCAAGAAGCCTGATAGGTTTTATAGGGGTCCTGAGGATTTTTTTTAATATAAATGTCCTGCTGTTGACCCTTCGCTAGTGTCCGTAGCCTCTGATAAGCTGTCTCAATTGCTTCCTTTTCAAAAGTCATTGCCTTCTGACAAGGACAGCAGAACTATGGACAGGCTGGGCAAAAAGGTTTACACTTCTGCTAACTTAGCTTTTTGGGCTATTAATTATCAGACCCATATGTCTAGGTATGTGTTGGCTCTTCCTTCTCAGGCCTGTCAATTTATTTCTGATTTTCCAGACTCTGAGGGTAAAATTTCTGTTCTTTCCTTGTTAGGGACTTCCTCTCAAGTAATTCAACATTCTATTAAATGTAGTTATGATGCAGCAGATGCCTCTTCTAGGACTGCTGATTTTGGTTCAGTTATGAGGAGGTATTCCTGGCTTAGGCTTCAACCTCTGCCTGATATTAAAGGCAAGTTGATGGATGCTCCTCTAGATGATAAACATTGTTTGGGGAAGCTGCTGCTGGTTTAAATCCCTTCAGGATAAGGGTAAGGCCTTACGGGAACTTAAACGTGTTTGTTTCTTCTGTACCTAAATTTCAGAGAAACTACCCTGCTAAGCCTGCCTTTGTTTGTAGGCAATCACACCCTTCTACTAAAGGTAAGAGGATTGGCAAATGGACGACTCCTGTTAAGGCTATCAGTTTTCAGAGACTCCGAAGCCTTCCTTTCTGGACAAACCAGGTGCTGTGTGACTAAAAGTCCCTTCCCATCCACATTCCTCTTTCTCTTCACCTTTCTCTTTCGCTTCTGGTTTGGCTTCAGATCACTCAGGATTCTTGGGTTCTTTCGATCATTTATCAAGGGTACTGCATTGTGTGGAAATCCCGTCCTCTGTTTAGAGCATTCCTCAGCCTCCTTGGAACATCTTCCCTTTTTACCAGAGATTTTTCAAGATCTCTTGTCTCAGGATACTATTCAAGAGGTACCGGTGTCCCAAAGGGGGAAAGGGGTCTACTCCTGACTGTTTCTAGTGCCCAGAAGAGGGCACTTGTTGACCTATTCTAAACCTCTCTCATCTAAACACTATTCTAAAGGTACAGGCCTTCCAAATGTTGTCCCTTCAGATTCTGTTTCCTCTCTTGCTCCCGCAGGCCTATATAGTGTCTGTGGATCTCAAGGATGTTTATCACCATATTCCAACCTGTCCTATTTTCAGGAAGTTTTTGCATTTCTCTGTTGCTTCCTGGCATTTTCAGTTCTCTCCCTCTACACCACTGGTTACATCTGGATGTCTGGCTGTACTAAACTAGGTGTAACACTGTTTTAACAGTATTTTAAAATGTATATTAAGAATTTAAGTAAAAGAAAAAACCATGAGTTTTGTTGTGCTTTACCATGAAAAAGTTATTCAACATGTGCTAGTACTGATTGCAAGAATTCTTCATATGGAAATGGCAGTTTGCCATATTAAATTTTCTACACACTTTATGTTAAACCTCTAGACACTGTGACAGTCATAATGATTGTTCACTTAAATGACTAAAGACTAATCATTTCAAAAAAGTCAATATTTTGTCCCATGCTTTCAATATATCTTTTTTATAAGATTATCTTATGGGTTACAGTGATGAACAGTATCTGCACACAAGTGGTACTTTAGCAATGGCTGTATAAAAGCTTACTTTCAAGTAAAACAAAAGAATGTATGTGGTACATAATATATCATATATTTTGTACTGATGAACTGATCCACAAATTGTTAGAAGAAGAAGAAATTACTGCTCCTGCAGCACCAGATAAAAAAATTGGTTCAGCAGATGTGAGGTAGGAATTTTTAAGTGAGTTAAGACCAAGTCAAATGAGGATGAACAAGGGCCATTTTCTCTTATTTGCACTCTATAAAATCAGACAGTGACACATTTGTTTGGTCCTTTTAAACATTTCTGACCTGGGAACTTGATGGTGTCATGAAATGACCTAAATGGACAGGGTGGGATTGTGTAGCCCACTCCATTAAGCTTTTATCCAATGTATTTAAAAACAGACCATTTTTAAATGAGGCAGGCCTAACCACCTGGCAGTGTGAAACTTGGCTCTAAATGACTGTCACTGTTGAAGTGACATCCCGGACCCATGTGAAAAAAATGAGAAAAGGTGTTGTGAATGTATGGATAGATAAAAAAAATGGACCAATTAAATAAGAAACGTTTATATTGGGAAAGAATGACAATGTATTGATTTCATGTACTACAAGAGCTTACAGGTATAGGCCCAATGTGTTACTGACTGAGTTTTGTCATGGTTATACCTGTGTGTGTGTGTGTGTGTGTGTGTGTGTGTGTGTGTGTGTGTGTGTGTGTGTGTGTGTGTGTGTATAATTCTATGTCATTGATCTAGTTGCCTTGGAAGAATGAATAAGTTTGTCACTGGTCATCTAAAATAATGGAAAATAGCTACACATTAGCCATGACTGGGGAGTTCTTTACTGCAAACTGGGACACTTAACATTCATTTTCATTTCTAAATATGAATACTTTTTTGTAGACTCATTATTGCCTATGCCTTGAAGAGATGGGAAATGCAAGAACAACCTCATTAGGAGATTTCTTCTTGCAACTTCAAAATGCTATGCGCACTACTTCCTACTGCATGCATTCCAGTGATGGGCAGCGGACATATGAAACAGCTGTTCTGTGCGTCTTTCAGCTTGCAGGCTCTGTAACCATCAGCAAGTCCTAGCAGGTCAAAAGTTTAGAATAAGTGTCAGCCTTTCACTCTTACAGGAAGTGTATAGGCCATCAAAACTTTAATATTACCTCCACATTCATCCAATTCTAAAACTCGAGCAGCAGCAAAGGAAATCAAAGATGCAGAAGTATACTTATAAGCAGCTTCCTCCTGCTGCACATTGAAGACTGACTGCCTCACACATCCTTAACTGCTGAAGATGCATAACTATAAGAAAGTCTGAGGACAAACAACTTGGGGTGCCTACATTTAACGCACTGAAAATAAGCACAGATCTTAAACCTGAAAATGCTTTCCAAAATAAACATGTAGTGATATATGCTGATGGCTGTCCAGGTAAATGAACTGGAATAGCAACTATGTTCACATAGTTTTCTGTAATAAAATACCTGACATTCAGATTTGCCTTGTAGCACTGTATAAAATGCCATTATGTCTTAACTCTACAATTTTTCTAATGGGTCCAGGTTTTAAGTACTCAAAATTCTAACAGCTTAGTTGCGTTGGAGCTTTGGGTTTACTTGTTAAAACTGAAAATTACTGCTGCATTAAAATAATACAATATGTGAAATTGTTTTCACTGTAAATATCAATGGGCTGATGAAAAAAGCAAGACAGAAAAATCTCATTATGAGAAACTGAGATGTGCAACTGTCACAATACCAGCTGTGATCTTTGTAACAGTTTATAACGCATTCAGACTGTATAATAAATACTGGCTTAAGGCAAAAGACAGAGACAGAAATAAAGAGAGAGAGAGAGAGAGAGATCCTTACTCATAATCTTTTTTTTACAAGCTGTCAAATTATCTTATACCTGAAGAGTAAAAAAAG
The DNA here is from genome assembly GCF_019279795.1 of Protopterus annectens. Lineage (NCBI taxonomy): Eukaryota > Metazoa > Chordata > Ceratodontiformes > Protopteridae > Protopterus > Protopterus annectens. Next base: position 777,553,768 of record NC_056741.1, read on the forward strand.
CTCCTTTTATGCAAATGGCTGTGTATTACTGATATGAAGTTGTTACTAAAAAGACACACAAAATGGTTACTTCATATTATAAAAGGAATAAGCATATGAATGTGTGCGATATAGGGAAAAAGTGTTGATTTACAGCAAACTCCTTTCCAAGGCTCGACAGCCTATAATGCTCATATTCTCTCACCACTATTCGTCTGTGTTTGCTTCTGGTCATTCTGAACCACATGACAGATAATTTCCCATTTGTCATGCCAACCAGTGTCAACTATACAGCAGTGTTTTTTTTTTTTTTTTTTTCAAAAACCTCAACACTTTACCATACTATGAAAATTTTTTTCATTCCCTGATCCTTATAAGCTTAAAGACAGTGCCACAGGCAATACAATGTCACAGCAAAGGAAATACTTTAACCAATAACTATTATGCTATCCTCTCATATCCTTGTCTAATACTTTTTATACCTTAGGCATAAAACTGGATATTTGCCTGTAAATGTACTAATTTCCTTCCCCCATCCCAAAATAATTCTATTGCCTTTACATGTCTGTTCAGCCATATGGCCACCTTTGTAAGCAGTTACATTTTATGTCCTTTTTCAAATTTGATCACCACCACTTTGAATTTCAGACATGTGGTGTGAGTACTAATACTTTTTGATTTTAAACTCCATATTATTCACACCATTTTAGGCTCACTTTACTGTTGGTCACTACTCGAATCTACTGTACGCTGCTTTTCTTCCACTGTATTGCCATGATGTTTCATCACTATGTTCCTTCTTTGATTTACATTGTTCCCATACAACAATCATACTTTAACTTTTTTGTCCATATGACTATTCACAGTCATTGATTTTTTTTCTCTTTCAAGTGACCTATGCCTTGTCTTCTCTCCAGCCTTGCAATCACTCAATAACAATCTTTTTTTACCATATTTCTCCTCTCTCAGCTTCCATCTCACTTTCACACTATTGGTCACAAATTTCAAGTTCACCTTATTGTTCTCCTCTGAATACAAACAGTTCTTTATTTAAGAATATGATCTCCAAGCATCACCTTTGTCTGTCTTTAAACACTCTATCTTTTTTCCTGCACTTTTACAGTCTCAACAGATTCCATTTCCTTCACTATTTGCACGTTCTATCTCTGGCCCCCTGCATTTCTCATATTATTAAAATATTGCTTCCTCACTGTCTTCTTCATATTGCACTTACCACAATAATCAATCCATGATTATCAAGCAGGAATCTCCATGACAGCTCTGCTCTAGCTATAACCATTGTTATTCCTGTGTTTGAATCCCTGTATGGATGTATACACTGCAGACAACATAAATGTTAGCTGAATTACCTATGTTCTTCTATCTCAAGAGTAACTAGCTATTCTCTTTAGCAAAGTACAGGGTAGATTAATCTCCTTGGAAAAAAAAAAAAAAAAGGTTCTCCTCTAGCCATATCCTTATTTTCACATATCACTTTGAGTTCATTAAGGATAAAGAGCCACCAGGATTCTGTTGTTATAACTCACTAGGAATAGTTTAAAAATCTATAACAAACTATAATTTTATCGGGCTTCAAACCCAGACCTGTGTCTGAAACACACAGTATTTAATCAAATGGTCTTAAATATTCTATCCATATTATCATTGCCATTTTCATCAGTGTTTAGCGCTTTATTACTGGTAATGTCTCAGAGTGTGTAATAATCAAAACATTACACAAAAACATTTCTAAGCATTAAATAATTACCACTGTCTTCAATCAAAATTTGCTCCTCAGATTCTCAAAACTGCTTAAATGTTTCACATCGCAAGGCTTCAAATCCTGTAACAGAAATGTTTTCTGTCCCTCTCAGCATGAGTTCTACATAAATGTATTAGCTTGCTTTGTCAAAGTAACCTAGTTTGCAATAGGTTACATCAACTTTAGAGAATCCATCAGTGACATTCTCATTGTTTGCTAAAATACTGACCACTGCTAATAACATAGCAGATCAGAGAAACATGAACCACTTTTAAACACTACAAATCTACAGATTCTAGTCAGATTTCATACTGAGCTATGTTCCAAATAACTTACTATCTTAAAATGCTTAAATTCAGAATGTTCTATGGCTGCAAGAAAAAAATATCATCCATTATTACATCATTAATTGTTATATCTGCATATCTCACTTTCTTTTCTCATCATTTATATTAAAAAGTTTATAGTGGAATGTTTTATCAAAACTACCCAATGTAAGGGAAATAGCAGGTCAGTTACAAATGCCATGTTTACCGAATTAACTAAAACAGTTATCTTAGTGACCATTTTTTTAATTTCTCCTAGCCACACTTTTTTGTTACTGGTTTGGAGTAATTACACTGAAGCTACTGCATTAAATTCAGTGACACCTTATCACTAAGAGAGTTCACAGCAGACATTCATATGAGAGTCACTAATGTGTTTTCTTTAAGAGAGTTCTTTAGTAAGGATTCCATTTCCAAACAATACAGCAAACTACTGTAAAAATGGAGAAATTACAGACTAATTTCAGGAAAAAAAATACTTGTGTTTCTACTTTAAATGAAGAGTTTTGAATTTATAAAAAGTTAACATTAGGGTATTTTCTAGCTTCAAAAACGATATGGCTCCCTTCATGATGGCATTAATGTAATTGACTCCAGAAAATATGTGGAGGGGTTTGGAGCAATTTATATTCTTTGGATTAATTCATGACCCTCATTCTTTCATTCTTTTCTTTTTATATTTTATCATCTTTAATATTACCACACATAATTCTCTATACAGGAAATATTGGCATTGTATTTCTGATCCCTGAACCTAACTGACTAAATCCTTCCCACCACTCATGCATCAGAATGACACTGCAATTATTGTGCCTTCTTATGTGCTTCCACCCGTTTCACAAAATCACTTCAGGTTATAACAGTGATGCCGCGGTGGTACAGCGGTAGAGTTGTTACCTCAAAACAAGAGGTTCTCCCGTTCGATTCTCGGCTGGGCTTGGGAGTGCCTTCTGTGTGGAGTCTGCATGTCCTCCCCGTGGTTGGGTAGCATTCGAAAGACATGCGTGCGTAAATGGGCGTGCCTTCATTGAAGATTGAGCATCGAGCTGGCACCTCGGCGTTTCGTAAAAATCTACTGCCAATCATTAGCGGACCGGAGTTCCGCTGTGGCGACCCCTTACTGGGAAAAGAAAAACAAAGCAAAGTCCAAACCAATAAATCCAATAATCCACAGGAGAGGCAAAACGACAGAAATAGCGTATATCAGTTTATTATCCGCTTTCGTAAAAAACTTCCTCAGAATAAAATAAATGAAAGCAGTTAACTTATTTAAATACAAATGAACAAGTCATGTGGTTAATTAAGCAATCAAACATTTAAATCCAGTCAAAAAAGATTTAAAACAACAGCCTACCATACAGTTTTCAGTTTGAAACAAAATGAAGACGGACTGAACCCCCGTCTTTATTAACATTTAATTTACGTTGTTTCAAAAAACATTTGACATTGATGGCATCATTAAGACCAGGGGCAATGTCAGATTTAAGTTTGATTTGCCAATAGGTCTCCCTCTGTAAAAGATAATTCTTATAATCCCCTTCCCTCATATCCTTGTAACAAACCTCTAATACAGAGAATAAAAATTTATGAAAAGAAGGACAAACTAAAGAATGTTTAAAAAGGGAATTGTTGTCATCCTTGGTTTTCATAGAATATAAATGTTCCCTAATACGGGTCTTTAACTCTCTGGTGGTCATCCCTATGTAAAATGCCGTACAGGAAGAACATAGGGCAATATAAATGACCCCAGTGGTACAGCAGTTTACATATCCTGGGACTACCAAGGTCCTGTCAAATGTAACCACTGAAATGTAAGGACCAGTGGATATAAATCTGCACATGTTGCACTGATTGCAACAGTACATACCTTTCTTACCTGACACAAGATTAAAAACATTACTGTTCTGGTTTTCCAAAATCCTTTTTAAATTAAAACTATTTCTCTGAACAAATAATGGTCTTTCTCCCAAAATGTGAAAAATGTCAGAATTCCCTTTTATAATTCTCCAATTTCTATTTAAAATGTGTTGAATGTGCTGACAATCAGAACTCATCTCTAAAGAGCAAATCAGGTTGACATTCATTGTATTGTCACTGTCATTTTTGACAAAAAAATAAGAATGATCAGTTTTAAGTTTAATAATGGGAAATATTTATCAATTCGTTTAGAGTAAATGTCTGCACTAGTTTGTGTAAGGGTCAGCTTGTCATATCCCCTGTTGACAAATAGGGAAATGATGAAAGCAAATTCCTGAGCCAAATCAACGTCCTTAGACGTCATACGACTAGCCCTGATAAACTGCCCCCTAGGAATGTTATTAATAACATACTTGGGATGACCATTCCTAAAGTGCAGATACCCGTTGTTAAAGGTCTTCTTCCGGTAAATACGGCTGTGTAACCTGTTCTCTTCAAAATCCCATTTGAGGGAAACATCCAAAAAGTTGACGTCCAACCCGTTCGTCCCAATGGTAAATTTTAAATAATCTGAATAAGAATTAATGTCAGTGAGAAATTCACCAACGATGGAGATGTCACCATCAACAATAAAAAACAGGTTGTCCATAAAACGACAAAAAAAAAAGAAATACTGTATTTGCTAGCCAGGATGGGAAAGAACTGCTTCTCCCACCATGACATAACCAAATTAGCATAGGCTGGGGCTGCTGAGGAGCCCATAGCAACCCCTCTTTTTTGCCTATAATAAGTTTTTTCAAAAAGAAAAAAGTTGTTCTCTAAAATAATTTCCAACAACCTGCAAATAAGGGAAAAGTCGAAAGACAAAACAACAACTACTACTTCAGGTTATAACAGTACAGCACAATCTTCACAGCTCTTCTACTACATAAATGTACTAATATACTCTATACAAGAAAATCGAACATCTGATTGCCACAAGCTACTTTGGCTCTAACGTCTTAACTTACTTTTCAATACCCTCTCAGCCAGCTGCACCTCAATACATTTTCATTCATGTCAGCATTTCATGCCAGCAGCAGAACCTGTGGCTATGAATTCTGCCACATTCTTTTATGTATCTAGTGAAAACAATCTATTGCTCACAATTGTAAACTACTACCAATAATACTAATTTTGCAGATTAGGGATCAGTAATCCTCACTCTTCTTTCCTGTAGTCAACATTCAGATTTCACAGATTCAGTATATATCCATCCATCAATGCTTCATGAGGCATGCTCGACTCCTTTACTGACTGTGTGAACAGTTGCCACCATACACATAATTTACTATGCAAGTACAGAATGGAAGCAGATTACTGAAACTTTCTTATCACACAGCTAGGAACAATTTAGAGCCTCCAGTTTGCCTACCCCTTTGTCTTTTGGAGGAGGCAGGAAACTACAGTACCCAGAGAAAACCCATGCAAATTGAGGAAGGTTATGTAGCCTCTTTTCACAGAAGGCACTTCAGCTGGGAAATGAACCAGATAACCTCTTGCTGTGAGGTGGCAATGCTATTCACTGTGCCACTGCACCACTAATTTAGTATAAATAGTAAACATCTGCTTTGGTTTACAGTGTTACTTGTGCTCGGTGAATTTCATAATTTAATTTTTATTAACTTAATTTTTGGTTTATGGGTAGACTCCAGTAGAACTATGGTATAGTTCGGGAGAGATTTTTGGTAGTATTTATACTGAAAAATGAAAATTTAGCCAGGACAAAACTGAGGGGATCTGCTCTGTGCTATAGCATGACTCTGAGGAAGATTAACACTTGGCAATAAGAATGGTGCTTGTGTTTTGATGGAAAAAATTTTTAAGGTGTCAGCAGATGGTGACTGAAAAATGAATAAAATTGTTCCAGAGAAAGGGGGATCAAAACACTGCTGCAGAAATATTGGGTTCTGCATGATGAAGTTAGAGACAGCCCATATACTGGACTAAGAAGCTTAAACTGTCTGATGAAATTTCATGTGATGATGTAAAATAGGCATTGCCAGATACTAGTGTCTGTAACATACAAACATGAAAAGGAAGAAATTGGAACTGCAGGGGAAGTAGCCATGCAACAGAATACCAGTGAAGAAAAAACAGAATGGCAACAAATATGCTTGGTCAACAGAAGTGATAATTGCAACTTCTGGCTTAGAGAAAGGATGGGCTTCCAGATCATGAAGTGTTATAAAAAATAATTACTGTATAGAAGTGATTAAGAAACAAATGGGATGAAGGAAAATATATCTATATGTTTTACAAATGATCAAACATTGCAAGGCCTGTATTTAAGAATGATTTTAATAGAGATGTTTAGCAGACATTTTAGTAGAAAATATAACTTGACATGTTTTGTTTCAATCAACAGAAATATTTCTATGTACAAACTGAGGGAAGTTCTGAATTCAGTGTAAAACAACAATGAGCAGCCTGAATGCATTCTGGAAAAAAATCTCAAATTCTCAAGAAAAGCTGCAGTCTGAAACCCCGTGGTTTGAGAAAATGTATATAAAAGTTTGTCTATGTAATTTAAAACTGATGAAACAAATACTACAGATGTTTCATTTTGGCCAGGACAGAGGTGTTTTTATCTTCAAACAATGTAAAGCAGTATTGCATAAACAGATGTTGGACTCAGTACAGGAAGTAAAATGTAAAAAAAAAATAAAAACAAACTAAAATAACTGCTGTGTGTCACTTAAAAACAAATACTATGTCAAGTAATCCTCAAAGTACTTATTCATATTTTGATCCAGGTCAGTTCATTAAAAACTAACTTGTTGAAAAGCCACTCGCCTTGCAATAGAACAACTGATTCCTTTTTGAAATTATATATATATATATATATATATATATATATATATATATATATATATATTCTCATGTATGATGATTCTTCATTCTTAATATAACCAACTCAAACCCTACTATTCCATGGAGCAAGGGTAACTCCCAGATGCAGAGACCACTCCTTCACTGACTCCACATTTCAGCCAATCACTCAACACTTAGTTGCAGCACTACTGGATACAAACAGCTGACCTCTTTCTAGGTTCTCTACTTTTAAACTGCTAAACTCAAAACACTCCCCTTTTTTGTAGGAAGAGACTGCTGTACACAAACCAAGTACAACTTCAGAACTCATCCACCAAATGCACCTTCCTTATAAACCCCATGCTCAAAACTTCATTGCAATGACATATTTGTTCCTTTTGTGGGTCCAGTCCATGAGAAATGCTTCCTAACTCAATTAAAAAGCTAGACTCAGCCTAATTTTACAAAAAAAGTAAAAGTCTACTTTCTGAAACAAGCATAGCCTAGCTGCATCCAACATAGCTAAATTACTCGACAGAATGTCCCTACATAAAACAAATGTTACTACCTACTGTTTTTTGCTTTATGCATTTTATTTTTAATTTTGAGTACAACAGAACAGAACAGATGCACATGGACCAATTTCAAGCTTAGCCAGGGCAAATATAAAATACACAAACAGCAACAGGAAGCAAAAGAGAAATTACACACAGTACTCAGTGTAAAAATAAAATATATATTGGCAAAAAGAATAGTATACATTTTTATTTATTGTATTTATATTTTGGTTACATTTGAATAGAAAGTTAGCTTAACTCAGTCTTTTACCATATAACTTAAACTAATCATCATTTTACTTATTCTTAGCAAGAAAATAGTTATGAAATAACTGCTGTTCTACGTTTTACTAATGATTTCAGAGGGTCAAAAGTGGCAATGTCATTCTACACCCTGGTTGCAAGTACTATGTAAATCTATATCTTGCAACACATCTATCAAACTACTGAACTTAGTGCTATTTTTATATGAATTGTGTCTTCACTACATGTTTTACATAGCATTAACTTTTAAACTGTGTGTGTATACTTATAAAAATGTTTATAGTTCATATGATGTGCAGTCTATAATCATCCTTGTTTTATGTACCATCTAATAAAAAGTTATCTCTCATGTTGAATCTGAACTCAGTCCACTTGGATCAGAACAAAATTCCAGTAATGCAATTAAAACAAACAAACAAATATATTACACAAAGAATGATTGTGTACAAGAGAAATGTGAGCAAATTCTGTACAGATTATGAAAAGGGAGTGATCATGAATACCGAAGGTGCATGTCTGCTAAAGTCAGTAAGCAGAATAGTGAAAAATAGAAGACAGGTGATAAACTAGCAAGATTTTAACTGAAAAGCAGAGAAGCAGTGCAAGAATAGTGGTCCAAGAGAAGGATCTAAGCAATGAATGGGAAATTACTGAACTAGGAAGACAAAGTAATGAAGATGGGAGAGGAAGGTAAAGTATATGATGAAAATGTACTTACGTTAAATCACAATGGTCTGAAATGGATTTCAGAAGATTGCATGATGAGTTACTGGAAATAAAGAGAGGAAGAAATCAATAATGATTGAAAAGAAGGCTGTTTGTAAAAAGAGCAAGAACAAATATCATGGAGGTTATACGAATGCAAAAAGGAGGAACAGGGGGTTGAGGCAAAGAAAACCCTGGGGAAGCACATAATAAAAGTGATGTCATCAAATGTTATTAATGTGAGCCTAGATAAAGGAGAAGGTGTATAGTAGACATGCTGATACAGTTAGGTGTACAAGTGTTTACACTCCAAGGTGAAAGATGATCAGATTACTAGAAATGCTTTCTTCAGAAATGAAGGTGACAATTGAGATATTTTATAATGTGGGAACCAATTTGTGTCTAGGGATAAAACAAGGTGGCCTATAGAAACTAAGTCAGTAGAAAATGCATAGAATGGGATGAATGGTAAGTATTTGGTAGTGGTATATAACAGGTGAACATAAGAAGTGAAGAAACTATGATTAATACAAAAATCCCAAGAAAGAAAATGGTGAAATCAAAGAAAAGAACAACAAATAAAATGGGATTTTATGTACAACACCAAAGGTGATATAGGAAGGAGACTTTTCAACAGGAGGGAGGACTGATGCATGTGTGCAGTGGTACATGTTTTAAATGGAAAGACGTAGGAAATGCATTAACTTGTGAAGCAAAGCAAAATAAATGAGCAATTGTTTTAATTCAATCTAAAACATGTAGTACATAGTATCTGCATTCGATATCAACTTGAAAAGGCAGGAGACTAAGGGAATGTGGTTAAAGAACAAATGGTTAATCAAACAGCATAATGGAGGTCTGGTTATGAAAGGGATTAAAGGGCAACACCGTGGAACAGTGATTCTGAGCTGTTAAAGGATGAGGGTGTGAGACTGATAGTTATTATTTTTATAAAGGGAAAATGCTTGAGTTTTTTTTTTAATGGGAGCAGTACAAAAACATAAAACACAGTTTGAAATGTTTTTTAAAGGGCATATGTACAAATAATTTAATTAATACATGAAAAAAGCAAAAAGAAATAGAAATAAAAGGTAGTATATGAACTATATTAATGTGAATTTATGGGAAAGGATAAAACATTATAATAAAAAGGGAAGAAAAAAGTCAGGGATCTAAGAATGGCACAGCAAGGAGTGAGTAATATTGGCTGGACAAGACAAAGGGAAGTAATTTTATAGTGATCAGGAGGTAGCACACTTACTTGGTTTAGGAATCTTAGGCACAGTAAGGATATGGCAACTCCAGGGAAATTGGGAACTTCAGAGGAGAATGTGAGAGCTAGACATGATAGCAATGTCAATCAGTGAAAAAAGGCAGAGCAGGACTAGAGAAGAGGCAGAAACAGAAGATCAGCAGATAATGGGGGGGGGGGCATGAGACAGGACATTGGCAGTTACTATAAGAGGAGATCAGATCACTTAGGGAATTAGGGTGGTACACAATAAGGTGAACACAAATGTGGAATAAACAGGCACAACATAGAGAGAGACATGCCGGAGGCAATACCACAAGAAGAAAAGGAGGACAATATGAAGGGAAAGAATCAGCCAAATTGGAGAGACAGAAGGCAAAAAAAAAAAACGGTGGCAAGTGCCTATAGGTAGAGTATTGTAAAGGAATTAGATATGCAGCAGAGCAATGGATTAAACTAGCACAGGCAGTGAAGTGGACCTGCATGGTAAACTGTAGTGTCACTGGCAAGATAAGGATAAAATAAGACTAATGTAGAAAGAACAAATAGACAGCCATGACTAGGTCATTAAGGGTTTAATTGTCCTGGTATGGGAAACAGAGAGACCAAGTTATAGTGCAGCCAGTGTCAAAGCCTAGGATGCAGAAGGTGACCAAAAGGATCATCAAGAGGGAGGGGTGGATTTACAATCTACTGGATTGTAGGCACCAGTAACCTGCTCCATAAGATATTTTTTTGTTACACTTTTTGGTCCCATACAGATGATAATCAGTTGTTCCCAAGGCTTCTCCTCATCCACTTAGTCTACAGAGCTCATCTTCACCATACTGGACTAGCCCTGACCCACTTCTGAGGCCAGTTTGGAGAATAAGGCTTCCTAAGCAGCATCATACTGCTGCAGAAGCGTTTTCCTCCTCAGGCCTAATCATCCAACCGTACCCACCACCACCCTTACTATCTCAGGGATTAGTATGCAATGAGTTTTTTGCGATATCATCCATGCTTCTGCATGCAACAGCCAATCTCCAGTTCTCCATGGACATCCCCCCCTAAGTATCCAAAGTTAACACCAGGGATCAAACCTCCCAGAATGGGCATGCCTATCCCCTCTGCCTAAGCCTTCAAGTGCCAGAGATGCAGATCACCTATGCCAAGGTTAGGGGTTTTACCTTCCCCATCACCAGTGCAGGTGAGAACAGGAGGTACTTAAGGTATCAGCAATCAAGACCAGGCACAGAGCAGAACAATGACAGATGAGGAGGTTAGAGGATGTATTAACAGAAATTTTACACAGCCAACAATAAGCACACCAAGCAGGGGAAGATTAGGGAACACAATGGCTGGCTATGGTAATGGGATTTGTGCCATATCATCCATGCTTCCACATGTGGCTCAGCCAATATCCTGAATCCCTCTAGACAAATTCCCCCCTATTTGGAACATATTAGAGGAAGGGGATGAACAGGGCAGACCTGGCAGAGAGGTTCATTTCCCAGGCCCCTGTTTGTAAACATTTCATCTCCCAAGCTCCTGCTTACACTTATCAAGGGTACCAAAACTTGTCAGAGATTTGAAATGCATGACTAGGCTTAAAAAGGTACTTGTAGTTGTTAGCCTAATAAACATTAATGAACCTATGAACCAGCTGTATGGTGGGAATAGAAATCGGAATGTTGCAGAAGGAAAACAGGAGGCTAGGGATGCAATGCAGTATACATATGAAAAAAGACAGAACACAGGTCACAAAAAAAAACAAGGGTGATTTAAAATAACTGAATAGTATTGCTAGGCAATGTACTGGTATCAAAGAAGCATGGGCCAGTGGTAAGTGATGGTGAGGCACACAGGTACTTGAGTATAGATTATTCTGGAATAATGAGAAAAAAAAGAGAGAAGCAGAAGTAGTAATCTACATACAGGAGAAGATTAGATGTTAGACCATTGAGGAGGAGAAGAAACACCACCTCAAGAAGACACAAGGGAAAGGCAGGATCAGAATTATGGGTGATCACATAGAGGTTAAGTTAAGCTAAAGGAAAAAGGCAGTGTCAATGGATTGATACAGTGCAGACACCTCAAAGGAAATCAATACCAGATGATAGAATAAAGGAAAAGGAAGAGGAGACAGAGTCATACTTTAGGGCAGAATTTGGTTCTGCCAGGAAAAGACTGACTCAAGCCTCCAGGGTCGAGAGCTGGAACTCTCAGATTTTCTAACAGGAGCAGACTCTGCTTCTTGTTCTTCTCATAATAAAGACCAGAGAGAGACTGTGCCAGTGAAACCTTTTCCAATATTTCAAAGGAAAATGCTAGAGAGAAGGAAGGGAGCACAAGAGTTGACTAAAAGAATCCACAGTATTTTAGAAATGAAGCACAGACAGGGTTTGGGAGATAGAGATGAACAGGAATAAAACCAGTAACTTGGAAAGTGACCAATGTGGAATTACAAAGCATTAATTATACATGTGAAACGTGACAGAAAAAAAAATCTGGAAATATTGGACTTTTTTTAACTTTGTTGGACTTGTGGAAGACTCTAAAGTATATGCCCTACTTCATGTCGTTAATGTTCAAAAAATACTTAGGGGATGGGAAGAGGAAGGAGAAAGTTAACTGTAAGTAATTTTCTTTTGTTAATAGTACTATTTTTATAGCCTATGATTTTCTTTGCATGCTATAAAGTTTTCTCAGTTGTTTTTAAGTGTAATGGGGATACTATTGTAAACTGGTGCTCCATTTTTTGTTTGTTTTTCTTTTCTTTCTTTTTCCTTTCTCTCTTTCTCCTTGTTACAATTTAAGAAATGTAGGCACTGCAATGTAAAAAAAAAAAGTCTGGTTAAAACATCATGAGAAAAGAAAAATGAACATATTTTTCTCATTCTTGCATGGGGGGAAATGACTGGATTAAGGTCCTTAGCTTGATCCAGTAACAAGTCTTAAGAGAAAGCGAGTAAATTAAAAAAATATTGAATATTATAAGGCTTTCTTTTAGCAAATAAAAAAGTTATATATTCACAATAACATTCCATCTGTGCTCTTCATTTTTATTCTTCCTCAACTGATGGGTTCGGATCTGATCCCTCAGATCTGACTTGGCTGTTGCTAAAGCTTGTAGCAACCAAAAACATGAGCTTCTCTCTCATTCATAATCCAATCCCAAGTATCTCAGATCTCGTTTGCTGATTTACCAGAAAGGAAATATTTGTACACAAATAGGAAGAAGACTACATCTGGAGCTCAATATAAAAGACAGTAATGTCCATAAGCCACTTATTCTTCCAGGAGTTTAGAAAGGATGGGGGCTTGTGGGTGGAGAGTTGAGGAAGAATGAAAATGGACAACACAGATGTAATGTTATGGTGAGTACATGACTTCTTTATCTGATTATGTCAATTTTCATTCTATCCTCAACTAATAAGAGAGAGTCCCCAGCTACCTTAAATCCTGGGTGGACTCAAGGAAGGATATTCCTGACCACAGCTGAACCAAATGATGTTCTACCTCTGGAGACCAAATCCAATTTGTAACAAAGGTATGGGGACTGGTCCAAGTTGTTGCAGCACAAATATCATCCAGGGACATTCTGGACTGAAAAACTGTGGAAGTTGCCATGGATCTAGTTGAATGGGCCCATAACGGTTTTGGTAAGGTAATGCCCAATTTATTACAAATAAATGAAATATAGTCAGCCAGCCATCTGGCTAAAGTTACTTTGGCAACTGGTTTTCCCAATTTTACTTCTGCAAATGAGACAAACAATTGGTCAGATTTTCTGATGTCTTTTGTTCTATTTAGGTAAAAACGTAATTGTTTGTGAACATCCAATAAATGTAACATGCATTTGCCCTTATTAGCAAATTTAGGAAAGAATACTGTCAAATTAATGGACTGACTGATATTAGTTTCTGATACCACCTTAGGACGAAAGGATCCATTGGTTCATAAAGTAACTCTATCCATGTGAAAAATCAGGCATAGAGGTTTGGAGGACAATGCTTGTATCTCAAATTCATCTGGCAGGAGTAATGGCTACGAGAAAAAATGTCTTCCAAGGGAGGTATTTAAGGTCACGCTTAGCTACTGATTCGAACAGGGAAAGAGTAAGAGCTATCATTACCAGATTCAGGTCCCATGGGGGAGTAGGGTCTTTAAAAAGAGGTCTTGGAAGAAGAGTCCCTTTCAAAAAAGATTTGCAGAGCTTGTGAGAAGCAACCGAAGAACCCTTACATCCAATGTGAAAATGTGATATAGCTGCTATCTGAACCTTATCTGTTAAGGAACTAGGTCCTTCTTTAGAAAGTATAGCTAAAAATTCCAGGATGTTATGTATGGGAGTTGACAAAGGATCACCGTTATTTTGGCGATCCCAGTAAACAAACCTTTTCCATTTACTGGAGTAGAGCTTTTGTGTAGAGGGTTTATGGGAAGATAAAAGTATATGTTGGACAGGTGAAGACAGCATAGGTTGTCTGGCTATTAATGGAATTGGAGAAGCCAGGCCACCAGCCTGAGATTTAATAAGTCTGGATGAGTCATGCCTGTCGGAGGAGACAGAAAGTCTGCAGTCAGATGCAGAATCCAAGATTGATGAAGTAAATGAGGTCACAGGAAGGGGAAACAAATCTGTCAGGACAGTAAGGTGCAATAAGAATGACTTTGCTCTTCAACATGGCAGCTTTCTGCAGGAATTTCGGAATTAGCAGGATAAGCATACAGTAGACTGGGGGCCCAATCATGAAGGACAGTATCCCTCAGTAATTCCCTCTGTGGGGAGTATGCATCCTGAAGGTCTATCAAGCATATCCAGTTGTCCTTAACCAAAAATGAGGATAGACTGAACCATGACCACCCGGAACTTAGTGTGTCGAACTGACTTGTTCAAGTTACTGAGACCCAACATTTGTCTCCAGTACCCTGTTTTCTTTAGCACTAAAAAGAATCCTGAGTAAGTCCTGGATTCTAGCTGGTCTGGTGGGACCTCTTGGATGACTCTCTTTTCTAGCAGCTTTTGTACCTGAACTGCTGCTTGTTCCCTTTGACTGGGTGAAACATTGGGAATTTTTCCTGAAATTTGATGAGGAAGGGAAATGGTATTATATAACCTCTGGAAATAATCCTCTACACCCAAATATCTGTTATTTCTAGCCAAGCTCTGGTGCAGGGATAGTCGACCCCTGGATTGCCTCCAGAGGAGGGCAATCATGCCTCCTTTCAGGAGCACTGGAAGGATCTTTCAAAGAATGAATCTCCGGACCCCTGGTTTTGTGGGCCACCTCTGTCATGGGGGTGACATTTACCATCAGACTTCTTCCCTCTATACCTGGGGGAACTTCCTCCATGTGAGTCCTGGAAAGCTCCATGGGACATTTTGAACAACATATTTTGACTACCTTGTTGATTCCTGGAAAAGAATCAATGAGGTGTCAAAAACATATGCCCATAGCAGACAGGATCTTTCCTTCCTTCTCACACCTGGATAATGTATATTTTGCTTTCCAGTGAGCTGAAGGGGCACCCATCAGAATCTGTGCCAACAGAATTCTTCTCAGCAATCTCTCCACATCTTCTTCTGTTAAGTTGTTAAGCGCTTGGAAGAACACCTGGAAAATTCTGAAGGGGACCTAGGTTCCTCCAAAAGAGAAGAGGGAACTCTGGACAGAACTGAATCTGGTCAAGGGGAGTATCTAGTCCTTGGAAAGTAAACAATACTGGATGGAGTAGCTGGATCAATTGGCTTATGCGTCGGATTATAAAAAGTCTGAACTGATATATCTTTTTTCTTTTGCATCAGATCCGATGTTGGTTGAATCTGATGAATCCATTTTTGTGAGCTTCGGATCTGAGGTTGAGGTCAGATCCAAAAATTTAGTCTTTTTTCCTTTAGGATCCAAAGGAGAAGTAGGATCAGGAGGAGATATTTTTCGTGGTTGCTCAGAAGCCTTAGAGGATAAGGTAAAAAGGCTTGGAGAAGGAGATTTTGATCTTTTAGATTTTTTAAGAGAGACAGCACCAGATAAAGCCTCTCTGAAAGGTAGCAGCCCTTTTAATATCAACTTGTTTTTTCTCTGTACTGGGGCTCTAGGGTTAAACCTGTGACAGACAGTAAAATCTTCTTGCAAAGGAAGAGGACCCAGGCAATACACACAAAGTGTGGGCATAGGATAGCGTAATCTAGAGCCTGCACTTAAGACATTTATTGACTCCAGCTGGACTCTTCTTTCTCTGCCACAGTACAAACAACAGTGAAGAAAGAAACAGATTTTAAGGAGAAAATTCAACACTAGAAAGCAGATTTTTTTAAAATTAAAAGTGATAGGAAGGAAAAGAATTTACCAGCAATGGTAATAAGTAAAACTACATTGTGTGTATAGAAAAAGGGAAAGAATACTAACAGCAGTATCTGAAGGTACAAAAAATGTACAGGAAGAGGAACAAGATATTTTAAGCAAAATAAACATCAAAAAGGTAGTCAGTTAGGTAAGGGATTACAGAATAACAGGAATAGAATTAGAAAGATTTCTCTAGGAAAAAAGCAGAAAATTCAAAATTTACAAATGCATCTGCTTGAGACTAACGGTCATCACATCTTTCACATATAGCGGCAAACAAGATCTGGGGTACTTGGGATTGGAGCATTATGGGGTAGGCAGAAGCTCAAGAGTTTTTGATTGCCATGAGCTTTAGAAACAGCTGAGTTGGATCTGAGGGATAAGATCTGAACCCATCAGTTGAGGATACAATGAAAATTGAAAACATCACATTGTATGCTTAATAGCAGTTCTGTATATTGTACTCATGTCTCCATGGAGACAATCTGATAAAGAGAAATTGGCTAGAAAAAAGAAATTGGCTAGGAGATGATGTTTAGTTATTTTCCCAGCTGGGAGAGCTAAACAGACAAGACAAAGCCAGACAGCACTTAGTAGAAGTACAGGCTGCACCATGAATTTTAGCAAGGATAACCTTTCTTTTAAGTTAACTCAAGTCTGTCAGTGTGACGGTCAGTTTGGGACATCTATTCCTATTAGGAGGGTAAAACTTCAATACTTGAACATGTACATAGTTCCGTGTGTTAGTATCAAGCTAATAGGTTTAGCGGGGTATCGGGGCTGTGTTTGTTTTCCTTTTTTTTTTTTTGATTTGAGGGCTTTCAATAAAACAAAAAGTTTTGTAAGGTGTGATATAGGTTCAAATGGAAACAACTGTATAAAAGTTCAACTTGCCAAACAGTGTATACATGTAAAACTAATGTTGTAATGTAGATGGAACTACTGGAATTAGACATTTAACAAAAAAGTTGTTAAACATAAAAGGTGGGAATAACAACTTTTTTAATACAAGTATAAGAAAAATACAGGAAAGGACCACCACGAAATGTAAGAAAAATACAGGAAAAGACCACCACGAACTTTTTTAATACAATGATGCTTTCCGTAATGTCTCTAAATGTCAATGGTCTCACAGATAAATACAAAAAAGAAACAGTACTGAACTATCTGAAAAAAATGTAGAGTACAAATAGCTATTCTACAAGAGACACACTTGGAAATAACTGAACACGTGAATTTGATAAAGAAATGTTTTCAGGATGGTTATTCAGCAGAATACCTGGAACAAAGGAAAAGAAAAGTATTAATGGCAAGATCCTCATGAACACTCAAACTGAAAAAATAATAAAAGGAGGAGAATAGGATACTGCATATCACTCTTTATTAAACTTTAGCGCTTTCTTCCTGGTTCGTGGACTTCATCAGATTCTTTGTGCAATATCCTATTCTCCTCCTTTTATTACTTACACTATTTTTTTAATTGCAAGAGGAGTTCCAATAGCGCTAGAAGACGATAATAATGGTAGATTTCTTGTACTAAGGGGCTACTGGCAAGGGAGGAGGATTACACTGGCATGTATTTATATTCTACCTAAAACTGCTATAATGGAGCTAAAGAAAATTCTGGGAGAAATAATCAGCTTACAGGAAGGAATATTACTTATAGGTGGGGACTAGAATTTGATTTGCAGTGGTAAAGATGTGTCTGGGGAGCCCAGATTGGAAAGTATAACAAAGGAGGGTAGACCTTTGAAGAAATTTATGAAATTATTTGACATGGAAGATGTGAATTCAGTACGAAGAGTTCAGAGTGAATTTGCATATTATTCCCCAAGATACAAAAGCTGGGCTACGCTAGACAGAATTTACATTTCACAGGAACATGTGCATTTAATTGAAGGTCTCGATATGTACCCAATAACTATTTCAGATCATGCCCCAATAATAACTAAAAAACACAGGGTAATGAAATAACTGGCACTTTCCCACCTATCTGTTGAAAAGAGAGGAACTTAAGGAATGGGTAGTAGAAATTATTCAGGAGCTATTACACAAGATAGAAATTTATTTTGAAAATACAGCTAGGAAGTGGGATAAAATTAAAGTGGAGTTTAAAAATAGGGTGGAAATAAAATAAAGGGAGATATGGTTAAGAAGTAAAAAATATTTAGAGGGATTGACAAATATTAAAGTACTGCAGAATAGGGGGAATCTCACAGAACAAAAACAGGAGCAACTGCTGAATACTAAACAGAAAATAAGGGATTACTTCAATAATATGCATGAGTTTAGAAAGACTGCTGTTACACAACTGTTTTTTTGACTCCTGGAAGAACAAATCTTTTAGCACAACAACTCAGACAACAGAAAGTAGAAAGGGCTGACACCAAGCTTAGGGAGCCTATAATAAGGAATGTAACAAGAGATCCTATAGCGGTATTATAACTATAATTCTATGAAATTCTGTATAAAGCAGACAAATACGGAAATCAACTGTTAGAAAAATATGTATTAATGTGTTTATGCTTAATGCCAATTAATAATCAAATGAATTAATACGCTTTTCATTCTATTTTTCATGCACTGTGTTATATATAAATCGAGTTTCATATGAGACTGAAAAAGATGCTTTTTGAAAACTGCAGTATGCTTTCTGAAACTTGCAAGATGCCCTCTGACCTAGTAACTGCTAGCACAGCAATATTCATGTTTATGCCTTTTGGAAATGTACTTGAGAAGCAGGTGCTTATCTGCTAGGTCAGGAACGAATGAATGAACAATACTATATTCTGTAAATGTAATGATTTTAGACAATCAGCCCTGTTCGAAGCATGAGAACATGTGTAGCTGCAGTAACTTAGAGATAAAGTAGACAAAGGATTATTAGAGAAATGAACTGTTAGCATTGTGCTTGAATTAGCCATAGTACCTTGAATGGTAACATAACATGCATCTAGCTGGGAGTAATCAAGGCCATTTTGTTTTCCTCAGGAAGTTTCACATAAAAATTGTTAAATCAGCAGAAATTCATGGGAATGATGGTCAACAGATGATGATGATGAAAAAGGTGGTAATCTGTTACGTCAGCTTGGTAGGCCATGACTAGTTAGAGAATGTATAAAAATGAAAGTATTTCCTGTTTCTAGTTAAGACAAACTCTGTAATAGTACGTTTTTGTTTCCTTGCTGCAAGATTAAAGTGCCTTAACCTGAACCTACCGTGTTTAGATCATGTTTAAAGTATATTTTTCCTTTGACAGTTTGATCCTTCGGACCAGAAAGTACCTCTCGCTCTAGGCCTAGGTCAGAATTGGGCCCGGTGGCATGCATCCGTACGAAGAGGCCAAATCGGCCCTTCTGTTTTGAAAGACCTCCGACTGAATTGTCGTTCGAAAGAGGCCAGCCACTGTTTCTGTTCTGGGATTGGAGGACGAGTCAATGATCAGGTGGATCAACTCACGGAGGGTCAGGTAAGGAGGAATTACCTTATTTCTGTTTTAAGATCAGGGACTAATTACAGAACTGTTTTTGTCAGGAAGATTTGCATGTGCAGATCAGGGACAAAAAAGGGGTTACTGTTTTGTCATAGATCAGGGAAACAGAATAGGTAGGCAGTTATTCTAGATAAACTGTGAAAAGGTGTAGAACCATGGTCCACGTGATAAGAAGGGTTACGTAACAATTTACAGCTTAGCTAAGGCAGCAATGGGAAATCAGTGCACGAAAAGTTCCCGAGACCCGCCCCTAACTGAAGACGCGAAATATATGCAATTACAGCGTGCTGACAATGTTAAGTATTATACAAAATGGGTTGATAAGTATAAATTCGATGGTAATTTAGATAAACTTGCACTTATTAAACTTGTTAGGCAACTCAAGACAGACGCAAAGGGTCAATTAAAAAAGCAACGACAATTAGGAGTCCCTCAGGCACATAGGTGGCTTGAGGAAGCAAATCGCAGGAACAAAAGATAAAGAATTCAAAAACGATGTTCTTAGACAAAGAAGATAATAACTTGGTAATAGCAACGGCCCCTCCTTCGCCCTTACCAGAATATGAAGCGAGTGGACAAGCTGATCCACCTCCACTATATCCAGCTGTTTCTACAGCATTAAAACCATTTGTCAGGGATCCTATCGAGACAAGGTCTCGAACACACGACTTGAGAAGGGAGATTGAATTATGTGAAATAAGTAGAAAATCACAAGCTATGAGTGAGGAAGAAATACGTCCACTCATAGAAGTACCAAATCCTCAGGCAGGACAGGATTCGACTCTTTTAGTTTATAGACCGTGGACACCGGAAGATATCCGGAAGGCCACGGAGGGAATTCCCCATCCGAAAGTGAATTTTCAAAAATTTTTAGAAGACTTACACGGTATGAGATTAAGTTACCATTTGAATGGAGAAGAAGTAGAAAAAGTAGTTAAGACAAATTGTAGGTCCACATTGGCACATGATCAGTGGCGACTGGAATCCTCGTGACGCACAGCTTAGACCACTCCCACATACTAATGCAGAATTGGATGGCAGAGTGAAAGGTCCGACAGACCGAATCTCTGAAAAATGGAAGCCTAGGGCTGATTGGACTTGCATTAATCAGTGCATTCAACAAGAAGGTGAAACGGTTGATAGATATTATGCTAGATTATTAGAGTGTTTTAATAATCACTGCGGAATGCAGATACCAGAAAATCAGACACATGATTCCCCATATGAGCAGCAGCTGAAGAATGCATTTTTGAAAGGTAGTATAACTCCCATTAGCAGCTTTATTACGAAGCACATGGTAGATCATCGTACAAGTAGATTGCAGCCATTACTTGAATATGCTAGACATGCAGAGAGACATTTTAATAGTAAAAAGAAAAAGAAAACAAGTATTTTCAGCAGAAGATGGGTCAGAAGTTTTTGTAGTACAAACTGGGAGAAAGGGTAAGAAAAATACCCAGGGAAATAAGCAATCTGACAAGCGATCAGAAGATTTTGAAGGAAGAAAGAAAGAAAAGAGGTGAATGTTTTAAATACAGGAAAAAAGGCCATTTAGCAAGGGATTGCAGGCTAAATAAGAAGGTGACTACAGAAAATAAGGAAGATGAGGAATGACTATATGATAGTCAGGAATCACTGTATGAAAATAAACAGGAAAAGACAAGTGCAAATGTGATAGCAAGGGTAGAGGATGTGACAGAAGGGGTAGAGGACGTATATGAATTTGCAGACATTGAAGAAAATGAAATTTTGGACTTAGCCTTATTGAGCCTAGAGCTTTACTTAGCAGATACAAAACCGGAAGTGACGCTTCTGGTAGAGGGGAGGGAAGTCAAATTTTTGTGTGATTCAGGGGCTTCATGGACCCTGATACATCCTTCCAAATTACTGTAAGATTCAGAATCACCAGATTATATACTAGTGAAGGCAGCTAATGGACAGCTGTATCGGGAGCCACTCTCCCATGACATAGCAATAACAGACCCCGTTTCAGGAATGACCCAGAAAAGTAAAATTGTAGTTTCTGCAAAATGCCCAGTAAATCTTCTGGGTAGAGACTTAATGCAGATATTTGGCATAGCCGTAGTTCCAACCATGCAGGGTATGGAAGCACAGTGACAAATGAAAACTTTTGTAGTGCGACCGGAGGGTGAGACATATTATTGGTACAGCCAGGACTTGGTTACGACTGGTCCAGGGGCAGTAACCGAAGAACTGATGAACGTAGCCATCAGTAAATCCCCCTCCCTCGACACTGACAAACAGCATTTGTTGCATTGTACTCTGTATTACTGTAATAGACCAGGACCTGATAAAGATTATGAGCAGGAATTGTTTCAGAACCACGCGAACAGACTAGTGTTACGAAGCTTGTACTGGGACACAGAAGGAAACAGTGTAGTAAGCTGTTCATTGCCCCAGGAATTTTTATCACTTTACAAATCTAATCGATTGCCACATGTTAGTTTAACTAAGAGTCAAAGTTTGAAATGGGCAGACTTGGGAGAAAAAGTCACAAGGTGGGAAAAGCAGACAGAATTGGAACTCTCCGAACAAGGAGTACAGAAACAGAAATTGAACTGGATAACACAGACACACCCAGCTGTGCACTCACAGGCTAGTGAGAATAGCTGAGTATTACTTTTATTGGAAGGAGAGGAAAAAGCCTTGCGAAACATACCAGAGACTCTCTGGTCAACAAGGAAATCAGATGTAGGACTTATACGAACAGCAGGACCAGTTACTATTACGCCAAAGTCAGCATTCAGACCTCAGAAAAGACAGTATCCCTTGAGAAAGGATGCAGAGATAGGGATCAAACCTATAATAGCAGCCTTACTTAAGGAAGGAGTCTTAATAGAATCTCCTGATTCACCATGTAATACACCCTTATTTCCGGTCAGGAAAGCAAATGGGGAATGGCGTATGGTCCAAGATTTACAAGCTGTAAATAATGCAATTATAACCAGGGCACCAACGGTGCCAGATCCACACACCTTACTGAATGATTTAAAGCCTCAGCAAAAGTATTTTTCTGTGGTAGATATTAGTAATGCATTCTTCTCAATACCGATACACCCTGACAGCCAATATTGGTTTGCATTTACATTTCAGGGGAAACGGTATACATATACAAGATTACCACAGGGATATTGTGAAAGTCCAACAATATTTGCACAAGAAATGGCAAGCAACCTGTTGGGATTTATCCCACCGAAAGGTAGTCAGATTTTACTTTATGTAGACGACATTCTCCTGGCAGCCCCCACCCAGCAAGAATGTAAAGAGGACACCATAGCATTATTACAGTTTTTAGCTACTCAAGGTCACAAAGTAAACAAGAACAAACTACAATTTTGGAGAAAACAAGTTAAGTACTTGGGATATGTAATACCCAAAGAAGGTAGAATATTAGACAAAGATAGAAAAACAGCAATATTATAGGCACCTAGACCAACTACCAAGAAGGAAATGATGTCCTTCCTGGGAACTACTAATTTTTGTCGAAGTTGGATACCAAATTATGCTTTGGAATCTGCTCCACTGGCCAATTTAATATTCAAAAACCTGATGGCAGCACAGGATTTATTACAATGGACACCAGAAGCAGCTTTCTGCAAGCTGAAACAACGGATAGCATCATCCTTAGTTTTAGGATTACCAAACTATCATAAGCAATTTTTTCAAACTGTAGACTGTAAGCAGGGTTATATGACATCAGTATTGAAACAGCAGCATGGGGACAAGCAACGCCCCATAGCTTACTATTCATCACAGTTAGACCCAGTGGCGCGATCCCTGCCCCACTGTGTACAAGCAGTAGTTGCAGCTGCAATGGCAGTGCAGGCTTCGGCCTCAGTAGTGTTGTTCCACATCCTCTCACATTGAGAGTGCCTCATGCAGTCACAATTATTTTACTGCAAGAAAAAGTAGCATATCTTTCTCCTGCTAGACATCTTTCCTGTATGACTATACTGTTGAGCCAACCTCATATGACTATTGAACGATGCACAACTTTGAATCCGTCAACCTTGCTCCCAACCCCTGCAGATGGCAAACCGCACTGCTGCCTGCAGGAGATTGAGCAAAAGACATTACCTAGACAAGACCTTACAGATGTTCCTTGGATGATGCCGAGGTAACATACTATGTGGACGGCTCGTGCAGGAGGGGTCCTACAGGACAGATCCTAGTGGGGTATGCAGTCGTTTCTGATGCTGAAACTTTAGAAGCAAAATCTTTACCACACAATTTATCTGCACAAGCAGCAGAGTTGATAGCCTTGACAAGGGCATGTATCTTAGCAAAAGGTAACAAAGTGAATATTTATACTGACAGTCCGTATGCTTTTTCTACTGTACATGTTTTTGTGCAGCAGTGGAAAAATAGAGGAATGATAACATCTACTGGTAAACTAATTAATCAAGCGCAATTCATTTTAGATCTATTAGACTCTATTCAGTTACCTCAAAAAGTAGCTATTTGTAAATGCGTAGCTCATACCAAGCAACAGGATAGGATTTCAAAAAGTAATGCACAGGCTGATACAGCTGCGAAACAGGCAGTTTCAGCCTCAGAAGCTTTTCTTTTGAGTGAGGAATTACAACCCTCTGAGACTTTAGATTTAGAAATGTTAAAAACAATGCAGACACTTACTACAAATGTAGAAAGACAGAAGTGGATAAAACGAGGAGCCATCCTTGAAAAGGGACTGTAGATCTCCAAGGAAAACAAACCAATTTTGCAATCTAATTTGTTTAGATATGCAGCTTTATTGAGCCATGTCTCAACAGGGGGGATGGTACAGTTAGTGAATCGAGTGTTTACAACCTATGGATTTACAAATTACACAAAAAATTTCTGTGCAGCATGCCATGTTTGTAACAAGCATCACGCACAAGGGGCATTGAAGCCTAAGCAAGGGAGTTTCCCTACACTACCGTATCCGTTTCATACTATTTGTATGGATTTCATAGAACTGAATAAATGTGAGGAAAAAGTATTGCCTTATCATTACAGATATGTTTTCCAAATGGGTGGAAGCTTTTCCAACTAAAAATCCAGATGCAGCTACTGTTGCAAAGGTCCTTGTTAAAGAAATTATACCCAGATTTGGCATACCAGAAAAGATTTATAGTGATAATGGTACACATTTTGTGAACCAAACAGTACAGCAACTTAGTCGTTATTTTGGAATATCGTTAAAAAATCACTGCGCTTACCACCCCCAATCTGCAGGGTTAGTAGAGAGGCATAATGGGGTGTTGAAGAGTAAGCTTAGGAAGTTGATGAGCGAAACACAAAAGAACTGGGTGTAGCACTGTTGAGCATGAGAACTGTTCCAAATGCGAAGGGATTAACTCCTTTTGAAACTTTGTTTGGGAGGGCATATTATACACCTCAGTGGAAACCTCTCATGTCTGCAGAGCAAGAGGCTGACAGTTCACTTGCAGGGTATATGAGGTGATTTTTGAATAACAAACGTTTGCAGTTAAATTCTGTTTCAGATAAAGAACAACCGAAATCGGAAGCACCAGTAGCCCCAGGCACCTGGGTCTGGGTGAAGATTGTGAAGCGAAAGAACTGGAGTTCTCCGAAGTGGGAAGGACTGTACCAGGTACTACTGTCGACACCCACTGCAGTCAAGATCACGGAGCGAGCTTCCTGGATTCATTTGATGCACTGTAAACTGGGTAAGAACTTTGAATTGGACAAAAACTTTGTTACTGTTGTACAACGAGAACATAATGGCCAGGTACAGAGTGAATAGAGACATTGAGCATCCTCAGAAAACTTGTATGATCATTTTAATAGCTATGCTAATCACACTGTTCTTTTTGTTGTGGCCACTCCTTTTTCCTGCCACGAAAGTTGAACTGATTAGACGTAATGAACCAAACATAGACTGGCATCCGAACTTCAACACTTATCAGGCAATTACACGTGTGTATGCTGAGACTTTTAATGTTTCGAACTGCTGGGTCTGCACGGCCATACCAACAGCATACAGGGGGTTTATTGATGGCTGCTATCCCCCTAGGGGTCAATGAGACCTGGGAAAATCTGGTTTTTGACACAGTTGTTATTTAAGCACGTGATAAGGTAGCACTGTATTTGCCTGTAACACAAAAAGGAATTGTATGTTTTTACAAAAATGAGACCATCCAAGTGGGATGGAGTAAGTGTAATGTCACAGTACAGTATAAATGTTATAGAAAACCAAGTGATTTAAGTGGATCTTTTAGTACAGATTATGACTCATTTTTGAAATCCATGCATAAGACTCTTGATCAGGTACAACGTAATCCTGTACTTTTTAAACAGTTATCTGTAATAGATAGGAAAATGTTTCATGCAGGGCAGTCATTTGTTATTTTGTGTGTGGTAAAAAAGCATATAAATGGTTACCTGAGAATTGGTCTGGCAGTTGTTTTTTTGGGATACCTGGTCCTGGCCATACGACACACTGCAGCTTTGCCTCAGGGAAGTATTCAAAATACCCGAGATGTAACCAAAAAGACTGTTGAGAAACCTGAGAATCCAGTGGGACAGATTGAAGCGGGCTGGAAAGACCATCGTAATGTGGGAACCAAACTTGCGCACATGGACTTGAGTGATGCAGTCATATCCTGGGCAGGTATATTACCTGCATATGATGCAGTTAAATTGATTTGGGAGCTGTGAAAACTGTCTAAACTTCTCGAAGTAATGAGTAATGCGACTTTCTCTGCTCTTGAACTGATAACTGATGAACTGAATGCCATGAGAACTGTAGTACTCCAAAACCGAATGGCTCTTGACTTCACCCTAGCGGCGAGGGGTGGGATGTGCGCTTTAATCAAAGAAGAATGCTGTGCGTTATCATCAGCATGAGATTAATGATCATCTCGAGGTGATTCAGCAAGTGTCGGCCATGACCAAACCAGGCCCAAACCCTCTGACAGACTTTTTCCAGAATGTATTTGGGGGTTGGGGTTCCATCCTAATGAACATATTGATTGCCATTGGGGTAGGATTACTCCTAATAGGAGTTTGTGTTTGTTGTGGAATCCCCTGCATGAAGAAATTAATCAAAGAATTCATAGATATATCAGTATCTGAGACTATGTATCAAAGTACTGAATTTGAAGAGCTGCTAGAATGCGAAACACTTTCATAGAAGTTTAAACTGAATGACTTTCCAAATATTTTCGGGATACAAAATGAATGAAGGTAAAACAAAGCCAATAGCGGTAAATTATGTATCCACATACTAATTGGTTCAGCAATATCCATATTTATGGGGAACATGATCAAATGAAGTATTTAAGAGTATGGATTAAAATGGTTCTGGTCTGGCAGCTGGGATATGTGGAAAGAGACAAAACAAAAGATAATACAAAACTGAGAAATTGGAAGCTATGTCATATGGATATGGTTAAAATGTTTTTAGTCCGTTTAGTCTCATACACAGGTCAGGCATACTTTTATCAACCACAGGAGAAGTTGTGGATAGCAGTCAATAAAAAAAAACTGAAGAATTTTATCTGGGAGGGGAAGATGCCAAGATTCAAGTGGTATAAGTTGATTCTTCCAAAAATCAATGCAGATTGGGATTACCTGATTTGAATGGGTATTTCAGAGTTTCACAGTTAAGGCTCCTATACATAGCACGAGCAGCAACCCATAATTCAAAGTGGAAAGGGATAATGAAGAAACAGGGGGGTAGCTCAAGAAACAAGGATAGACTGGGATTTTGGATGCAGATCTTTAAGGAGAATAACAATAATTATACACAATATTATTTTAATGCAGCAGAAAGTATTCTATGAACTAAGCCAACATAGGAATGGAGAAACGAGATTCTGCTGATAGGGATGACTGCAATTAGGGATACAGATGATAGGCAAGAGGGGGGTTGGAATTTATTGGAGAAAACTAACAAAGGAATCAAGGTATTGGGAGCAAATAACTACAGAAAGGAAAGTAATAGAATGGGAAGATGCCAAACATTTATTTGGACTGCAGGTTAGGGATTGCCTTCCCTATCAAGGATTGATATCAGAGTATAGGCAAAGAGAAATAAATGGGGGGGGTCTTAAACAAAAGACCAGCACTGGTAGAGTTTTTAGTAGAATCTAGAACAGAAGTTGCCATTAAAAAATGAACAATTAGCACAGCATATAAAATATTGCATGATAACTATAAGACTCAATAAGAGTAGGTTAGAAAGGATTGAGAAGAAAGACTAGATAAGCAATTCAAAAAGAAACAATGGCTGGATTTGTGTATGTCCCCCAAACATGCAAAAAATCTAGATGATTTAGGAATTTTGCTTGGAAATGTTTACATAGATAATTTTATACCCCAAATAAAATCCAGAGAATTGTTCCTCAAGCAGACAGCAAATGTTACAGGTAAGATTGGGAAGAAAGAGGTAATTGGGAACATATTTTCTGAGAGTGTAATGAGTTGGCAGACTTTAAAGATTCCCTCCAGACTACTCTGTCAGAGATACTGGGTGAGAAAACTGGTGTAACTAGGGAAATTATTTTTCTGAGCTATGATACAGAATTGGAATTGCCTAGATATAGTAAGGCCTTGCTGAGTGTAATTATGATGGCTGCCAAAAAAGCAATTACTAGAAAATGGAAATCATTGTCTAAACCAACTGTACTAGAAATAGTGAATATAGTAACAGAGATAAAACAACTGGAATTGGGATATTTAAAAAGGTAGGAACAAATTACATAAGAAAAATGGTAACGTGGGTACAATACACATACAGGGGAGGAATGAGGTTAAAAGAAGGCAGGACTTGAATGACCTGTGTAATGTTTGACAATAATTGGAAAGACTAAGTGATTTATAATGTTTGCAACTAGGATTATGTCAATATGGTTTGTAATATAAAATGCTTGCAGCTGAAACTATGTCAATATGATTTGTTTTCATTTATATAAATGTATGATTGCCTATGCCATACGTGATAATTTAATAAAGATGTTTCTTGTTTAAAAAAAAAGACAAAAGATAGAGTATACAAAAGGTTAGAAGAAAAAGCAGGGAGGTGCAAGAAATACAGTACAAAGAACAAAAAGGAAGGGCAACAAAGTAAGGGTGCAAATTGAAAGTCAGAAGTGGTTATGACTGGAAGAAAGTTTTTTCAAATTATAAGACAGAAAGGCAAGACAGCCTTCACAAAATCTAGCAAAGGTGTGAAGAAAATCCCTGAAGACTGGGAAAAAAGAGGCAGCTAAAGAATAATACACTTGTCTTTCTGTTAAAGAAAGTGGAGGGTGCCATGTTGGAAGGGTGATAAGGTAAAATGGGGAGAGCAACTGATAGACACTAGAATATAGAGGGTGGATAAAGTAGAATGGCCAGATAGGTTGCCTTCTATGATCCACAGGAATCTGACCATCATGCTGACAGCTCCCATGACATAGATCTTCGGCAGACACTGACTGCTGTAGAAGTACCTGAGGGATGGAAGATGACAAATGTGGCACTCTAACATAAATTGGCAATGGGAAGGAAGAAAAACGGAGAAATATAGGCTTGTTAGTATAACGGCAATGATATAGAGTGTCATGAATATTATCCTAAGGAAAAGGCTGATTACTACCCTACAGAATAGCCAACATGGATTCTTGGGTAGAAACAGCTGTCAGCCAAATCTAAAATAGTTTTATAATGGGGTTAAAGGAAAAATCAGCAGGGGTGTACTGGAAGACACAGTCTATCTGGACTAAGAAAACTGAAAGGGAAAAAAGGGAAAAACAACAATGGAGTACTACACTGCTGTGTCACTGAAGAAAAGGCCATAGGATGTTGTAACAAAAGAGACACTGTCAGAAATAAGAAAAGTAACTAGTAAAGTGCCACAGTGATCAAACATGGGTCCATTTCTCATCAGTATGTTTGTTTTAGATCTTTATTATTATTTAACATTAGTTTACTGGGAGAGTCCAGCTGGAGCAGAGCTCCTTTTCAGTGGAGGCCCGGGGAGAAACTCTCCAGACACATGAATGTGGGAGGGAACTGGAGCACCTGGAGGAAACCCATGCGAATGCAGGAAGGACATGCAGACTCTGCACAGAAGGCAACCCAGCCAAAAATCGAACCGGAGAACTTCTTACTGTGAGGCGACAATGCTAAGCGTTGCACCACTGCGTTGCCCATGATACATATCAGGACAAAATCATTCTTTTCACTGATAACACATAGATACACGCAGCAGTGAAAGATGGGGAGAAATGTCTAAGGACCAATTTAGAAAGGATGATCAGACAAGAAGAAAGGCAGGAGTTTATGATCAGTGCAAATATAAATGCACATTAAGCTAGGGCAGTAGAAATAGGGGCAAAAAAAAAAAGACTTGTATATTTTGAGTACACATGGCCTGAGCCACCAGAAACAGAGTAAGTGGGCAGTGACAACAGCAAACAGAAAGGTGTAATGTATCCCCAGGGGTATACACTCGAGAAACAAAAAGGTAATGTTATCACACAGAGCTATTGATAGATAATATATTGGCTACTATAAGATGTTCTAGAGAACATGATATCAGACAAGTAGCAGACTGTTGGAGGAAGTCCAGTAAAAGCTGCAAGACAGAGTGACATGGTCTCAATACATTATCTCCAGAATTAGGGGATAAAGCAAATATAATTAGGGAAATGTCCCAAATTAGGGCCACCTTTTAAACAGCAGTACTGTTAACTGAAACCTTTACAAAAATGTCAAAGTGTAGGAGGGATGGAGGAAAATGTTGAGTCCCTACAAATTAGGAATAATAGAGAGGTATGCAGATGGGAGGGGATATAACCAGAGACCAGAGGAGGTGGGGCACAGCTCACTACAGAGCAAAAGAGATGGGAACATGAAGTAGATAAATAATATCATGCAAGTAGGAAGATGCACGGTGAGAACCAACTACTCCACATTACTGATAAAAGTACTTCTTCAGAATGAGGGTGGTAAACCCTGGAATGGATTACAAGAGTGGACAGTGAAGGAAAATATCCATAGATGCATTCAATAGGGCATGGAACAGGTGGAGAAAGGCTGAAGGTAGGAATGGAGGCGAAGAACGATGTTAAATGCACTTAAAGAGCTAACTAGATATGCAAATAGTCTAGTTCTACTGTTGTGCATATGTAATCCAATAGTTTATCTGGTCATGAAAATATAAGCAAGATATCTGACTACAGGCAAAAGTGTGGCATGCTTTTTTAAGGATGCAGGAAGGCTGCTGTTTCAAGATAGTTAAGGAAGTGTCAAAAATCCTTGGTAATTTAGGCAAAAATACAAATTACACTACAAGCTGTTAGAAATACAAGAACGGATTGTTTATTGTGCAATGAAAAAGGAACAAGAGGATAGGGTGGGAATGGAAAATTAAGTGAAAATAGATGTTGCAAGATAAGAAAATCAGAATGGGAAATCAACATGCTTAGATGGTTTATAAAGAGAACTACAAAACTATGATACTAAGGAGATGACAAAGATAGTTCAGAAAACTCAGCAAGGTAGTAGCATTGACTCATTAAAGAGATGCTTATTTTTGCTCTAGAATCATGATATCAGGGAGTTGAACAACAGATCTACTTCTACGGCAAACACAAATTATAAAATACTCGAGAACACAGTATGAAAGTGACTGGTTTATGACTTGGAGAGTTGCAGAGAAAAGCAGCAATTTTCTGGGGTTAAGAGCGAAATATAAAATACCTTTGATATGGATGTGGCAGATCTTTGAGGAAAAGAGAAACAAATGAGCATTTGCTTTATTTAAATCAGATACAAGTATTTGGTAGAGTTATAAAACACTGCAGGAAAATCTATGAGGGAAGAGAGAAGTGAGAAAGTTATAAAGGGGTATAAAATGGAGACTATGGTACAAAAAGCAGGTTGAAAAGAGGTTATGAAAAAAAGAAGTACACCCTAGCTGAACTTATGCCCTTTTTCTGTATTTAGCTAAATAGGTTATGAATAATGATGATGGGAGTGAGAAGTGGGACTGATGAAAACAGTGTGTGCATACACAGTTGAGATATGCTTATTGAAAGACAGAACAAATATAAAGGCATTACTAAAAGTATCAAGAAGGTAGAAGAAAAGAGCGAGTTAAGAGTATATATCATTTAAGGAGACCAAGTATGCATTAAGGGGGAAACATTTAGTAAGACACTGGCAAAATTTTAAGTATAAAGTTTGGCGAAAGGAAAGTGTAGATAGAGAGTTTGGAAGAAATGAATGCATCAATGAAATAGTGAGCTAAATGGCAAACTGGAGGGAAAAAACAACTGTTGGATGACTAAAACAATTTGCTAGAATTGATGCATAAGCAAAATGCTCCCAATGTGCTGACTGAGAGGAGATATTTCTTAAGATGGTTCTATTGCGATTGTTTGATTAATTGTTTGCTTTCTTACTGGGTGAGTAGGTTTTTCCACTCTGGATATTTACTAAATGTGATTCAAATCAAATTAAGTAAAAGTTATTATGTAAATAAAGTACAGTCAGAAAATATTATTTATTTCACTTACCTGTATAATTTGCTAAGTAGTATTCAACTAACTTAACCATGTACTGTCGCACTCGCACTACAACCCCAATAATCCCAACTCTAAAATGCACAGACCCTTCCACAAATCAATATTGCAACCTATCCTTACTCCTACCCATTCTATTCACATTGTTTTCACAAAAATAAAACTGTGATAATATTTCACCTGTTAACCTCAAAACTAGAACCTCTACTAAACTGTTCACTCAGGATAATGACAATACCCTAGAGAACCCCACACTAACTACTCTAACCTACAGTGGTTGAACATGAGGGGTAGTATGTGTACACCTCTCAAGAACAGCAATTAAAATTTTCTGTGGACTGCTGAAATTAGTAAGTTGTAACGACAAAATTTCAGTTTGCACTGAGGAAGAGTTTTATATGTACCTGAAAGCTTTGCTATTTTTGTTCTTATTAAACTTTTATATGGTATGTTGCAGAGTTGTTTTTTTTTCACTGTTTAGTCATTTGCATGGGGTTTTGCTTCACTGTGGCTCTTGTTTTTATTAGTATTGTATCTTTTTCTTGTTACAAGAGCCCTGTACATGGTGATTAAATATTAATTAAATTTCACAACCTTTTAAACTATGAGCCGAAGTTTGAATGACCTGCTTGTTTTTCAGACAAACCCTTTGCTGGGTTCGGTGGCTGCTCCTGTTCGCATACTGAATGAGAATGCATCTTGGAACAATGATGAGAATTTTTCACATCAACTATCAACCTTGGAACGCAAAGTGGAAAAATTTAAAGGTCTGCAGTGGTAGTGCTTCAGCTTTGTTGAGTACTTGGAGCTGGGGATTGTATCACGGGGCTTAAGGATCCTTAAAATGCTCTCTTTTGGTAATACGTATCCTGCCTTATTAAAGAGGTGGCAGGAGACATATTAAAAATTGAAACTCGACTACATGTTCTTAATTAATGACTACTTTCAAAAAACTGATACTGAACTGCAGGAGGAGAGTAACAAACTAGAGAATGATCCTCTTTTGCCTAGATTTTCCACTCATGTGTCTGAATACAATAAAATGCTAGAAAGACTACATAAGCTTGACAAGCATCTGGAGAATACCAAAAGTCATAAGTTGGACAAAGACATTAATGAATTTTCCAATGGCCATATTTTTTCATGGCCAAAGGGAAATTATGTGGGCAAACAAAATATTAATAATAACAATAAAATAATGAACGGGAGAGTGAATGCTGCTAGAAAGGGCTCAATGTATACTTTGGATGATGTGAGTACACCCTTAAATCAGACAGAGCAACATTGTTCTTTAGCTGATAACATTAACACTTCCACTAATGAAATTAATAATAATGAGCCTAGCACTTCCCACAACATTCCTTCTGCTCAGCTACTGGCTCCAACTGATTTCAATAGTACCACAGCAGATTTTCAAAATGGCCCCATTACATTCCAGCTGAATTTACCAGAGGAGATCAACACAATAAGACAGGAGCCATCGAGAGGTCGTTCTCAACAGAGAAGGAGGGGAAGAGCCTACAGCAGTCCGCAGACACAGAGCAAGGTGCATCAATAGGTACAATAAACAATCTGTTATCAATTTATGTGCAATACTGACTCCCATGGACTTGTCTCTATTAAATAGATGCCTTAAGTTTGTACCTGTGAGTACTGATAATATATTTAATGCACTCACTGATTTGAAGTTGTTTACATGGAATGTGAGTTTAAAGCTAATGTTTTCAAAATGATGGTAATAACAATACTAACTAATTATACAATTATATAGGTTTTTATGGTTCTTGTACACAGACCTGAAGAAGTCTAGAAGGACGAAAGCGATCTTTGTTAACAATAGGTTATGAAAATAGAAACTAATTTTTACATGCTATATGTATATATTTATATATAATTTTTGATCGCAAAATGAACTAAGGTTGATATATTTCCAGCCATGTAGTATATTGCCTTGGATAAAATCACAGACTTAATAATCTATTTAATAATTTGGTTAAATAAGATGCAGTACATTAGGGCTATATATTATTATGACAGCTACTAGGTAGGGCAGAACCAGCTCGAATGTCACACTGATGGGGGAAGGGATGTGAATTTAACATGTGTACCAATAACACTTTGTTTTACAGCACAATAAACCACTCCCATGCCTGATAAAAAGTATATATATATTTAGAAAGCTTGTGAGGAAATTATTACTCTATTTTTGTTTTACTTGGATCGCTTGTCTGTGTACTTAATAAAGGATTTTCAACTGGAAACAGACTGCCTGCCTTGCTTGGATTACTTTCGAATACTTAGTAATGCTGTAGAATTATACATTTTCTATTATTACTTTTTGACTTGATGAGTTTACTTTCGCTACTTCTACTACTGTCTGATCTGATTAATATACAGTGATTAACTAGAAATATATGGACTGAAAATCTTCCACACAGAGAAGTTTCTTACACTGTAAAGCTAATGTTTAAAGACACTGTTGCTTCATGAACTGTTTTTTGTAAATAAGCAATTACTTTTTTACCCTTTAGTCATCCTGTAGTCAGTGCATTTCATGACATTTGAGAGTTACATTTGCGTAAATATTATAACAATAAGAATAAATTTAGGAAATTATATAATTTATATTGTGAAGAATTTAAATCATTTTAATGAATAAGAGTGATTATTTGGAAGCAATGTATGCAATTTTGTCTGACCAATATGGCTTTAAAGAGATATCTGTATTAGATGTGAATAGGATGATAAGTAATATTAATGTTAATTTTCAATTTGCAAGAAATGAATGATATTAATACTGATATATTTAATTATTTCACTGTCCACTGTCCAGTAATACCCATTTTATACAAGTTACCAAAAATTCATAAATCAATGGAGAAACTCCCATGAGCCCAAGAGTCTCTGGTAAGGGCTGGTACACTGAACCTGTTTCATTGTCTATACAAAATTTGTCAATTAAATACTTTATATACGTGAAAAGCTTTATTAAAGACACAGTTGACTTTTTACAACAGTTGAAGGAATGGTTTACTTGCAGGAGAAGGATCCCTTTTTCACTAGTTGTGTTGGATATTAAATCACTTTTTAAATTAATCCTGAATGACAACAGCGTTAGGTCAGTTGGAGAATTACTTTGTAACCATAGCCAACTACCTAGTAGGCAAATGGAAACTATCACAGAACTACTTGAATTAGTTTTGGAGAGCAATATTTTTATTTTCGATAATAAGTTTTACCATCAGACCTCAGGTGTGACAATGGGGACCCCAATAGCTAACACCTATGTAAACTTAAGAAAAATGTCCCAAAGCAAAAGCTGTCAACAACCAACAGGAATCACTAATAATCAGCCATCTCTTCAGTACAAGCTGTCTTTATTCTTCCACATAAAAAACATACAGATTGAGTGCTTTCACCCCTTAAACTGGGGACTTCATCAGAATCTAATTACACTCCATAATGAATTCATTTAAATACTGTTTAAAATGCGTGATGTCACCACCATTCTCACTCATTTAAAGGTACCACTACATTATTTCTCCCTGATGATGGTATATACCAACTATGAAAACTATACAGCACATGAATTAAAAACAATTCTAAAAAAAACACATTTTGTGTTGCATACAAAATAATAAATGTAAATTTAAAAAAAATTTTAAATGTTGAACTCATAAGCATTTTTATATGTTTTGACATAATCTAAAATGTAATATAAAATTCCCCCCACTGTTTAAGTGAAAAGTACTTGAAGTGAAAAACTAGGAAGTAGCTTTTTTCAGTAATATAGGTTTGAGGGATACCATTTCATTAAGACCTGGTACATATGTAGCTGCTAATTTTACTTGCCACTTAGTTTCCCTTTCTCCTTTCCTCTATGTAGTTCCCATAATCAGCCCCCCCCCCCAGGATTTGGTCTAACTCACTCCACAATGCCAAATTAAAACTGAACAAAGTTTACCCATACTATAGAATGTTTATACAGGGCATTAAGTTCTTTGTAGCAATCTGATACTGGTGTTCATATATCCTGTCCCTAAGATGCCTTTCCGTCTTACCTATACAGTAAGCTGGATAGGATTTACAAACTGCCAAATAAATCACCCCTGATGTTTGACAATTTCCTTTTTCAAAGAACACTTTAGATCTCAAAGTATTTTGTAAAATTAATGTGTTCTTAGTCTGAATATATTTGCATTGTGTACAAGAAC
The DNA here is from genome assembly GCF_019279795.1 of Protopterus annectens. Classification (NCBI taxonomy): domain Eukaryota; kingdom Metazoa; phylum Chordata; order Ceratodontiformes; family Protopteridae; genus Protopterus; species Protopterus annectens. Next base: position 777,589,958 of record NC_056741.1, read on the forward strand.
CACATTTTTTTTGTACCAACATTTCCTACTACCTCATCTTTTTAGTGAGTTCAAAAAATCCTTTAAGGTTAAGTCCTGTTTTATATACAAAAGTATATAAAAACAAACTTGGTACTTGATAAATGGGAGAATGAATTTGTCTATAATGGTTCAGATTGTTTTTCACATAAAATAAGCTTCTTTAAATGTTTTGTAGATTATGTCTTTTTTTATTTGGGAGGGTGGACATGATGAGTTGGTTCAGTATAGTGAATGTTTAAATAATAGTATTGATTTTCCATGTTCACCTCACCTAAGTATAGTGAATTTTTGGATGTGGAATTATTCTTTGATGGATATGAGAGACAGACATCTGTTTACAAAAAAGCTGTACATAGAAATAAATATTTACATTATAAAAGTATGCATGCATCACATGTTTTTAAAGGAATTGTTAAGCAACAGCTCTTGCTTACCAGTAGGTTGAATATGAACATGCATAAATGTATTACACATATGGATGAGATGATTAGTGAGTTTAGAGACAGGGGTTATGATGAAAATTTACTGGGAAATATGAGTAAAGATGTTATGACAATGAGGGATACTTATGCTAAACCATATTTTAGTAATGATACAGTAATGAATGACTCAATGAATATGCCTAATAGTGATGACATATTAACCTGTTCTACTACCTATAGTACATGCAGTGATGGTGTAAGGAAGATTATAATAGATAACTGGAACATATTAAGAACTATGACTGAGCTGCAGAATACTGTAGGTAACAAACCTAAATTCTCCTATTGTAGTTGTTTGACCTTAAAACAAATGTTATGCTATAAAGATATCAAATTTAGTTTGATATCTAAACAGTTTAGTAAGGTTGGCACACATCCATGTCATAATTGTTTTTGTTGCAATTTTATCAACAAAGATCAACATTTTGTACATCCCATCATGAAGAAAGTTTAAACATTTAAGTGCTTTGCTACACGTAACTCTATCAACATTACAGTCTTGCAACTTGCAGGATATGCACAAGTTTTTATGTGGGCAAATCAATGAGACGTTTAAAAGATAGAATAATAAAGCACAGGTCAGAAATCAAAATAAATGTCCTAACTAATGTGTTAGTTATACATATTAATAAGAATGCATTTTTTACATTTAAGGTTCTAGATATAGTGAAAAGAAACATGAGAGGGGGTGATTTGAATAATAAACTTGAACTTAAAGAACATGTGTGGATTTTATAATTGCAAACTGCCCAGGGATTAAAAAAACAATAACCCTTAAACAAGTTCTTAAATGCAAACCGTTTTGCTTAAAGTGATGTTTTTTGAACATAATTAATTTTATGTACATTGCTTAATTGGACATGAATTACTGCTGGCTTTGTTATTATGAGAATGTGTTTTTAAAGATGATGTAATGAAGAAATTTCAATTCGCACCGAGGAAGGGGTTTTGTATAAACCTGAAAGCTTTGCTGTTTTTGTTCTTAATAAATTTTTATATGGTACGCTGGCTGCTGAGTTTTTTTTTTTTTTTTTTTTTTTTGCTGTTTAGTATAGTATGTGTACACCTCTCAAAAATAGCAATTTAAATTTCTGAGGACTGCTGCAACAAGAAAGTACAGTTGTATACACTTACCATAAATGTAGATGTTCAAGTCTATTCACTGTTGCAGTCATCACACTTGGGTTATCCTGTCAGGGGTAGCCCTCAGTTGGCCCAAATACCAGAGGCTTAGTATTTCTGCGCCGGTTGCTGTCGCTCCAGGACTGACGTCAGGTCGTCAGTGGTATAAAATCAGGTAAACAACGCTATTACATCAGTTTTTCTTGCCCCAACTGTCAGGAGCCCCCAAACAGGAAGCTGTGTTATGGTGGAAGAACACCACCAGCAGAAAGTAAATACCAAAAATTCCCTGTAAGGACAGAGAGAGAGAGAGAGAGAGAGACAAGGGGGATGGAGGGCGGGAAACCAGGACTGCAACAGCGAATACACTCGAACATCTCACATTTACGGTAAGTGTACACAACTGTACTATGTTCTTCGTGTTTCACTGTTGCAGTCATCACACTTGGGTTGATTCCCAAAGCTGAAGAAAAGGGTGGAGCCGGTTAAGAAGAGTGGGGGCTGGCCAGGATGCCCTGCAAGACTGCAGTTGCAAAGCCTGCCCTGGATTTGGAGAAGATAGGCAGGTGGTAATACTTGGTGAAGGTATGAACAGAAGTACATGTTGCAGCCTCCAGGATTTCCCTGGTAGGGACCCCTCTGAAGCTGCAGAGGTGGAGGTTGCCCTGGTGGAATGCATCCTGACCCCCTTGGGGGTGGTTTCCTGTGGTGTTTGCAGCAGAAATGGATGCAGTGTGCTATCCATTTGGAGATTGTTTGGCTATGGCCTTTTCCTCTGCCCCTGCTGCAAAGCTAACTAGCAATTGGTCAGTTTTCCTAAAAGATTTAGTCCTATCCAGGTAGAATCTGAGCTGTCTATGCACATCTAGAGAATGCAGAATCCTTTCCCCCTTGTTTTGTGGGTTAGAGAAAAAGGTGGGCAAATGAACTGATTGGTTGAGAGCCACACAGGACACCACTTTAGGCATGAAAGTTGGGTTAGTCCTGAAGGAGACCCTGTCAGCATGGAAAATGATGAAGGGCTCTACAGCCATGAGTGCTTGTAGCTCTGAAACTCTTCTAGCTGAAGTGATGGCCAGTAGCAAGGCTGTTTTCGAAGAGAGGAATTTTAACTCTGCTGAAGATGCAGGCTCAGAGGGGGGGTAGTGTGAGCTTTTCCAAGACAAAGTTAAGGTCCTAAGCTGGGGTAGGAGCTCTTCTGGGTGGCTTTAAATTGTTAGCCCCTCTTAGGAACTGTTTGATGAGAGAGTGCGAGAAGAGAGATGGCTCTGTGCTGTAATGAGCAGAGACGGCAGAGGCAGGAATTTTAATAGAAGAGAAGGATAGACCCCTGTGTAGTAGGTCTGCTATGTAAATCCAGGATAAGAGGTAGGGGGGGCTGTGCTATTTCAGCTCCTTTAGCCTGGATCCATGTGCAATACCTTTTCCACTTGTCAGCATAGGATTTTCTAGTGCTGGGGCATCTGGCCTCACGTATAACATCCAGGACTTGTTTGCTTAGTCTGGCAGCTGGAGGAGAGATCAGGGAATAAGTCAGGCTGCCAGGTTCAGGGTCTGCAATTGTGGCTGCATGAATTCTCCGTTCTTCTGGGTCAGGAGTATTGGGATCTGAGGTAGGTGCCATGGTGGCAGAGGTGATAGGCTGCGCAGCAGTGGGTACCAATGCTGGCGTGACCAGTCTGGGGCAATCACGATTGCCCTTGGTTTTTCCTCCCTTATTTTGAACAGTACCCTTGAAATTAGTGGTAGAGGGGAAATGCATAGATCAAGAGGTTTGCCCACTGGAAGGATAGAGCATCCACTTTCCAGGCCTTACTGTGAGGTTCACTGGTGCAAAATTTGCTGAGCTGGTGGTTGTTGTGGGAGGCAAAGAGGTCCACCTTCAGGGTGCTCCATTTCTGGGTTACAAGGTTGAAGATTCTGTGGTCTAGTTGCCACTTGTGTGGGTCTAGCAGGTTTCTGCTTAAATTGTCTGCCAAAGAGATTAGGGAGCCTGGCAGGAATTATGCTAGCAGGTGAATTTGCATGGCTGAAGCAATGTGCCAAAGGGTCATGGCAAGCCTGCAGAGAGGATAAGAGTGAGTTCCTCCTTGCTTGTTGATATACCACATCACTGTGATGTTGTCTGTTTTGATAATTAGAAGCCCTGGGGAGAGTAGGGGTCTGAAAGCTGTCAGAGCATGCTGAACAGCTAGCATCTCTTTTTGGTTGATGTACACATGCATTTGATTTGGGCTCCAATGGCCCTGAATGCACCTGCCATCCAGGTGTGCACCCCAGCCATAATCTGAAGCATCTGTGGTTAGAGTCTGGGCAGCATGGGGTTGTGAGAAGGAAAGACCCTTGTTGTGCTTGCATGCTGCTGCCCACCAAAGAAAATCTTTCCTTAGACAGGGTATCATAGGTATGACAGTTTCCAGGTCCTGAGAGTGTTGACACCAAAGGCTTTTTAGGTACCATTGCAGTTTCCTCAAATGCAGTCTGGCATATGGAATGAGTAGAATGCAGGAGGCCATTGAACTCTAGAGCATGCAGGATTTTCCTTGAGGATAACTGGGTTCTGGTGGCTAGTTGAGAGAAGTAGCCTGTCTTGTAAGTAGGCCTGTTTTTCTGGAGTAAGGAATGCCATCTGGGATGCTGTGTCCAGGCTTGCTCCTACGAGTACAATTTTTTGAGTGGGGACAAGTTTGGATTTCTTTTCATTTATAGTACACCCCAGGGAGGGCAGTAGGTCCTTTACAAAGGTCAGGTGCTGTAACAGCTTTTCCTGACTAACTGTATCAGGCAGTCGTCTAAGTAGGGGTAAATTTGAATATTTCATTGTCTGCAAAAATCAATGGCTGGAGCCAGGCATTTTGTGAAAACTCTGGGAGCAGTGGATAAGCCAAAAGGAAGCGCACAGAACTGAAATTGAATAGGTCTTGCCCTGAAATGTAGATATTTCCTGCAAGATTCCCTGATTGGGATGTGTAGATAGGCCTCTTTTAGGTCTAGGGTGGCTAACTAAGCACATTGGAAAGCATGGGAAGAAGCTGCTGGAGGGTGAGCATTTTGAACTTTGGTATCACCATGAAGGTGTTTAGAATTGATAGATTGAGGATTGGGCGCCAGGTGCCCTCTTTTCTGGGTACCAGAAAAAGCCTGGAATAGAAACCTTGGCCTATTTGGTCTGCAGGAACAGGCTGTATTGTCCTCATGGAGAGCAGGGAATGGACTTGATTTTTGGCCTCTGCCCACTGGTTTGGAGGAAGATCTGGGAACCCTTTTGGGGTTGGCAGAGTATGGAAATAAAATATGTATCCCTGAGACATTATGTTGAGGACCCATTTGTTAGTAATAGTGGCAGAGTTTTTTGCATGGGACGAGAGTTTTCCTCCTAGGGGCACAAGCAGGTGGGCAGAGGTAAGGGGTGGAGGTGTAAAGTCATTGTGAGTTCTTTCCATAAGGGGGTGGCTTAGCACTCCCTGTTTTTGAAGTGAAGGAACTCCATTGCTTAGATCTCTGCATTCCCTGGGACTGCTGTCTGGGGGGTCTGCTTCCCCAAGGTCTAGTCTGAACTGGCCTGGAGGGGGCCGGAAAGGATCAGTGCTTGGAGGGGCAATGTCTACTGAACCTCAGTGGCTGGACCTGTAAGAAGTCTTTAACTGTATGCATAGAATTAGCTTTTTCTTCCATTTTTTTAAAACCTCTTCTGCCTTGGTGCCAAACAAATTGTCTTCGTTCAATGGTGCGTCCAATAGTTTTGATTTGACATGGTCTGACAAGGTCTGCTCCTTAAGCCAAGCATGTCTTCTAAGTACAGAACCACTGACTGCTGCCCTGCAAGATGCTTCTATGGCATCAAAGCCACATTGCAAGGTGTGTTTAGTAACTTGGCTTGCAGAATGCATAAGCTCCTGTAATTCTTTATTTTCTGCACAAGCAGGAAAGGTAGATATTTTTTGTCTGAGGAGTTCCATGGTATGTTGCTGGTATTTCAGCATGTGGAACTGACAATTTAGAGCTCTAATGGCAAGAATCGCAGAGGTGCATACTTTGTTACCTCATGTGTCGACAGGTCAGGAATTAGCTGTGGTTGCTTTTATTCCTTTAGGTCCTTGAGAGATCACCTCTGGGTCAGCCATAGGATTTTTGAAAATAAATTTGAGAGAGTCAGGGACTCTGTAATACCCGTCAGGTTTCCTGGGAGCAGGAGGAAGGGTGTCAGGAGTCAAACTATACTATATAAAGACATCATCCACAACTTCCAAGACAGGAGGAATGGCTAAAAGTCTGTGCTGTGGTAAATCTAAGAATTCCTTGAGTCTCTTTTTGGACTGAGGATAGTCCTGACATTCCCATTGGAAATACTCCCTTAAAGAATGTAAGGTTTCACCAAATGAAAAATCTTCTGGAGGAGAGGCAGAAAGAATGGATTCCTCTGCATCTGAATCCTCATAAGCAGATAGGGGTTGTATAACTTCATATTCAGAAACCTCAGAGTCATCGGACTCCTGGTCAGATAAAACTGCTGGGGGACAAGTCACTTTTTCTTTTGGAAGGGGTAGGCTGGCTTCCCCTGATAAGCATTATAAGGTCTTCCGCCATTTTAAGCATTTGAGACTGAGGCATGGAAGCAGGTGACTGAGCTTGGGTTATTATTTTAGGCTTAGTTCATACCCTGGGCCTTAGAAAGTCTGTAGTTTTAGAAAGAACTGAAGACGCGAAAGAAGTGATCGGTTTGTGTCGAGTATCGGTAGTGTGAAGAACTTCCTCGGAAGCCAGTGCCTGCTAAGCGGCTCCGGACCCATCCAAGGTAAAGACATCCGCAGGATCCTTAGTCAAAGAAGAGTCTTGCGGCATACCAGACTCCGAACAGGTCTTGGTAGTGGCCTACAAATCCACAGAAGCAGGCATCAGGGGCTCGGCAAACTGACGACTAGCTTAACGGAAGAGTCGTCGGCAGTTTTGGACCTGTTTCTATCGTTATCCTTACATTTTTTCGATAGATCGGTAGTAGGATGGCTTACCAAAGCCATTTTGGAATACGGTGATCGAAATCCAAAATATTTAGCTACAATAAGGCCCAGACGATGTATAATTCTGGCATTGAACAAGGCACAAAAGCGACAGCGAGGTATGTCGTGGTCTGGGCCGAAACAGATGACGCAGTAAGAATGGAAGTCTAGGTGTGGTATTTGCTTTCCACAGGCGAGACAATTGTTAACTTTTTCTGACATCGGTTAGAGCAAGAAAAAAGGATCCCCAATGGGGTACTTAGCTTTAGAAGACTTCAACTTCAATTTGGAAACGAAACTCAGGTAGCGGCCAACTGGCACTTGTGCGAACTGCTTCTGCTTCGGGCTCCTCGGCAAGAAAGACTGATGTAATGGCGTCGGCTGCCTGATTTTATACCACTGACAACCTGATGTCAGTCCTGGAGTGACAGCAGCCGACGCAGAAATACTAAGCCTCTGGTATTCGGGACGACTGAGGGCTACCCCTGGCAGGATAACACAAGTGTGATGACTGCAATAGTGAAACATGAAGACATAACACATTCCAAAATACTGAGAATATGTTTTAGGATATAAAGCTGAAAATCTATTACCACAGCAGTAAAAATGAAACTGATATGCAGTTATCATTTTTAATTTCTTGCAGCTGTCCGTGTATCAGCTTAGTTTTCTACGTATTTACAAAAAGTTTGTGTTTTTCTATATTGCTACTGTTGTTGCTGTAACTTCTACAGGATAGCCAAATCAGATGAAATATTTGGGTGGACTGGCTCTGATGAACACTCTTTCTCACCTTCTGCTGCTTCTAGAAATGCTTAATAGATCATGTCTTTGAAAATCTCTCTGAAACTTCATTATCTACCTCTTTGCTGAAGTCATCACAAACACGGCCTCCTTATTCAAAATATTGTGAGGCATATTTGTTTTGAACAGTCTCCAATTTCTTCAGTGTTCAATCCTTTACACAAACTACAAAACATGTGGCTTGCACACACTGCTTGGTAATCAGTCTTTCTGGCTACTTCTCTGTGAAAACCTGCTGTAAAAGAAGGCCTTGGGAGGTCAACAAGGACACGTAGGTGTGTGTGTGTGTGTGTGTGTGTGTGTGTGTGTCTGTGTGTCTCTCTCTATATACACATACACAGTTATAGATATGTATATGTGTGTGTGTGTGTGTATATATATATATATATATATATATATATATATGTATTATATATGTGTGCATATATATATATATATATATATATTATATTTATAATATATATACACATACATATATATATATATTATATATATATACACATACATATATATATATATATATATATATATACACACACACACACACACACACACACACACACACACACACACACACATATATCTATAACTATCTATACCCTTTTATGTTTTTCAATCTGTTCACACACAAATATTCACATATATACATATGTATATATGGATTTACTTCTGAACATCAAAGTGCACAAATCTCTAATGGCTAATGATTGATCCCAAAAGACTGAAAGCCAAAACACTGAAAAAAACAAAATACTTATGTTTTTTGAAGGAGGGCAAGCCTCCCTACACCTGTGTGTGTGTGTGTGTGTGTGTGTGTGTGTGTGTGTGTGTGTGTGGAGTGGTACCCCTCCACACCACCTACTATATACCAACTCCGAGATCACTGTGCAGTGAGGAAAGGGCAATTTCTCGGATCCCCACTGTGCACAATCTTGCATGGACTTAACACCGGCAGAAGCGACAAAATGAGTTTTGATCACTTCTGCAGATGTTAAACACGTTTGAGAGTATGAATCTCGGAGACTGTTCAAATTCAGAGAAGAGGGAGAAAGGGAGGAAAGTGCAACACTTACCTTCTTGCTCTTCTCCACCATGCCAGCATGCCAGCAATATTACGAGATTTGTTATACGGTTCAAGCAAGTGGCCAGACACAAACAATATAGCTCTCGAGCTATTCTCATCCACTACTGCAGCTGATGAAAGACTTATACCTAGCAAGTTGTATTTTTGCAGTCCAGTAAAGTTAAGCTTTTGTCTGTGCAACAATCATTGTTGCTGCTCTGAACTTCATTCATGAGGTTTTTCACACTTAACATGTTTCTGATATGACCATTTGACTGTGAGAGTGAAGGACTACAGGTCACATGCTGAAATTCCTACTGATCTGAAAATATCTTACTGTGGACCATTACATGAAATTACAATAACAGAATCTCATGTCTGGAAAATGTAGTATTAAATACACTGACTACATAATAGTATCTGTTAACTTAAGATCTCAGAAAACTTTAAATAGCAACAAACATATGAAATACACAAAGTAACAACATTTTAAGAAGCCATTCCCATCTCCAATTCATGCCCTACCTAGAACTGAGTATGGGATAATTTCCTGTCTTGAATTATTATGCCTTTAACAAGTAACAATCTCAGAACTTTTGCTCTATTTGTACTGACATTCCTGACCAGAATATCATAGTACAACTGCTTTCTTTACAGTTCATAATTCCCAAGTGTGACTTAAGTATTCCTGGCATTTCTTTCCTTAGGTGATTTGGCATTAAACACTGTATGCAGCAGATTTCCTCTAAATCATGCCTCTATGCATTTCTTTAATTTCAGCTGAGTGGCACCCGTAGGCATCTAATATTGCCTGTTCATATTTACAGTAATAACTGCCAAACCTTACTACATACAAGGCACTGTAAGATTTCACTTTAAAGTTTGCATGATGGTTTGGTCACAAATGTGAAGCCTGAGCGGCCATACAAAGCCAAACGTGGGTAAATCTAGCATTATCCACACCCAGCCATGGGTTATTGCTATTAAACAATGACATTATTTCAGAAAATAATTACTTTTTTTAAATGATGTCCTTGTCCTTGTATAACAGCACCCTGGTGTTGTTCTGCTTTAATTTTATGTCTTGGGGTTGCTTGATGTACTGCACATGCATATGGGACTTACATTCCCATGCTTACACAGTATACCAGTGGTTTGGAAAGAAAGGTAGATGGGTAAAGTGTTCATAATCTACTGTGTCAGTCACAATGTTCTGCATACAGGAAAAATCAGGTATATTTTTAATTTTTTTTTTTTTAACGTACCTGATTCTTCTTGATTGCAGAATATTCTGGCTGATTTAGTAGCTTATGAACACCTTTCAGATCTACAATGTTGTTTGTTGTCTGGAAGCATATGTCACAACCTCTTAGAGCAAGAAATCTGGACAAAGCCATAAAAAATGGGGAATAAAGGTCCAAAAGTAGGGACAATTTTTAAGTACTGCTGTTACAAATTAAGAAAATTGATAGAACAACAGATTTTGCATTAGCATTAATTTTCTGAAGGGTATGAAGTCTGAAACTAAAAATGTCTGTCATTATTTTCTAACTTTAACGTCAATGATTTGCCAAAGCACACACACACACACACACACTTTTGTGAGAAGCAGAGCAAAAATCTGGGCATTCTATAAAAATATGTACAGTCGAGAATTATGACTGGAAATTGTACATGCCGGTAAGAAAGTCCAGCCATTCAGCGATGCTTTAGCAGGTGGACTTTTACTGTTGGCATATTCTCGATTTACAATGGGTACGCTGGTTGGGTTGACCAATCAGCGTGCTCGTTTTTGAACATTAATGGTCGGTCACTATATAATACATATTACTTATATAACATTTATACTGTCATCTTTTTCACATTTCTAGAAATATCTCAACAATGAAGCAACACAGTCATAACTGCAGAATCTCACATGAAAGCACATCTTTCATCCTGTTAGCACAAGAAATCTGGACAAAGCCAAAAGTAACGAGGAGACAATGTTCCATAAATAGGGACAAATGTTAAATATTGCTCTTATAGATTTGTAAAGTTGCTAGAATAAAAGATTTCACATTAGCCTGCATTTACTGAAACATAAGTCTGAAACTCAAATGTCTGTCCTTATTTGATGATTTCAGTCTTTAATTATTTTCCAAAAAAACATAAATTTTATGAGAAACAGACCAAAATTATGAGTTAAAAACCTGGATATTCTGCAAAAATCTGGACACGAGATGTATGCATAATGCATGAAAGCTCAACCTGGATGAACGAAATGTTGCGGAGAGCACTGTGCTGCTTGAGGGAAGAACAAAACGTTACTGAGAGCACTGTGCTGCTTGAGGGGTTACTAAGGTATTACATGTTGTTTACAAAACATTACAAAATTAATATTTACTGTAATTATCATGACTTATGAGATCATTTTAAAGCTTAGAGCTTAATAAATTATACCAATGTAAAGATTAGTTTGAACTGAATAGTTTTACATTTATACTTCTTTTATTGCACCTTTTTTTTTGTTAATCAGGTAAGTACACTGGATAAACCGTCCCTTCCTAGGAGTGATGTAGAAGCATTTTCTTTTTAAGTAACTTTTCAGAGACATGCAGAAGGCAAATGAAGGTGAAAGGAATCAAACCCAAAGTTCTGGGCAATTGTTTTAACTGTGAGGATATAACTTGAGTTTGTAAAGAGGCTCAAAAACACAACCACACTGGAAATTAGAGTACAAATTCCAAAGGTCCAATGGAGGTAAAGGATTAAATGATAAGTATGGTTGCATTTCTTTCATCAGAGCAGATTTCTGTTCAGACCAAACTTTTATTGCCAAGTCAAAAAGCATTCCAATTTTTGGATCATTCTCAGTACACTGCAGGAACTCTAAGCACATTTTCAGTCACATGCAAGCAAAATTACACAATTTATTTCTATTTATTTGCAAACAAACCTTAATGCTCTGATAAAGAAAAAGGACTCTACATATGTGATGTATACATCTCTTTTTGGGCTTATAAATCATTACATTATCATATTTAGTCAGCAATGGACACAGTAATTTCAATAACATTGTCTGCAATCTTAGAGGTGCTTTGCAAACTTATTAAATACACTCCATAACTTAACTAATACACTCATAGAATGCTTTTCAACCACATACAACAGCATGCAGCTTATACATTTTCTGGCAATGTATAAAGGCCCTTGATGACAGACAACTGGTTTACCTTCTTGTAGAATCACTGGACTGCTTCTATTCTGGCAAGAAACTAATTCTAATTTAACGGACTTATTCACATCAAAATACTTTACTGAGGGTAATTTGGTAATTAAATATTTAATAATTTTAAAACACTTTCTTGTCCTGTACTCCAGAACATTTCACATCATGTTCCAATGATTTCTTTAATGATCAACTTAAATGAGATATACTCAGAATAAATTTGAAAAGATATTGCATCATACTAAGAGCAGCCGCAGTGGTGCAGCAGTAGCATTGTTGCCTCACAGCAAGAGGTTCTCCTGTTTGATTCTTGGCTGGAGTGCCTTCTGTGTGGAGTCTGCATGTCCTACCCGTGGTCGAGTGGCGTTCGAAAGACATGCGTGAATGGGCGTGCCTTCGTTGAAGGTTGGACGTCGGGCTGGCAACTCAGCACCATAAAAATCAACTGCCAATCATTAGCGGACTGGAGTTCCGCTGTGGCGACCCCTAACCGGGAAAAGCCAAAAAGACAAACAAACAACATTGCATCATACTAAGAACTCTCATGAAAGTCTGTCTGACCTCAGGAGGAAGCATCTGCTCTATTGCTCTTCCTATCTCTGTGTTTCATTTCAAGTTTTTAGATGTCAACCATGACATATATCTCAGTATTGTAAGCTGAATACGATACATACTTTTATTCAGGTTTATTCTGTCTCAGTCTCTTTGGTAAATTAATCAGTCACACATCTTACTATTCCATAATCTGACTACATGACCATATGTCAGCAATCATATTAGCAATACTATCAAGCCCCTCATTTACCTGTGCAGCTTCTCTCTGAAACAATTCTGTTGTTCCCACTGGGAAACTAAAAGTGTACATCTTGGAACATTCTTCAGCATGCTTTATTTGCCAAAGTAGCTGTTTTACATTAAACACAAATACACTGCTTATGACTTGGGCAGACACCTCTTCTTGAACTGTAAGAAGCAGGTAATGATCTCTTTTTCTGAATTTATTAAGATGTTTTGTGTCTGGTTTCACTTCAGTTACCACACAACCCATTCAATGGGCATAATCTATTTCTTTTTTTAAACACCTTTATTGAATTATCACTTAAGACACAGGCATGCATATAATAACAGAAAAGAAAACAAACCATATTAACATTCTTTCTATTTTTACATTATATAGCACATCTTTTCTTTGTAATTATCATCAGGCCAACATTACATAAATTGCTGAATTCTTGCTTTGTCTTAAACCTCACTCCTCCTCCTCCTGAACATTACTCTGCATGTATTGCGCCCACAATTTCCATTTATTTCTATGTAATTTGCTCCTGGAGCAATAATGTTTTTGTAATCACTTCCATATGATCTATGCAGTTTAACATCTACTTAAATGCAGATATCCTTTGCAACCCTTGGCACTCTCATTCCTATCACACAGGTGACACCCCATAAAAATCAACTCAGTCATAAGTGATTAGGGCACCTTCACTGACAACTAACTATTCTTTGATCACCATATGACCATTGTTGTTTGGAAACTATTTTATATAGTCAAACTAATCAAGGGTGTACCTTCCAGATCCTAAGGTAGTAATTGTCTTCCTCCATTTCTCTCAGCAGACCACTGATAGCATATACTGACCCATTTGGTATGTACTTGGCTAGACATATGAACCAGTTTAACAGAATGCAGCATTTTCCTACCAAAAAAAAAAAAATAAAAATCAGGGGTATGTCCTCCTTCAGTTACCCTGACTGACCTAAAACACCCTCACTCTGTTTTGTTTCCTACTGACTACTGAGGGGAGATCTCTGCCTTACCTATTGAATCTCATTAGATCTAGTCCTATGTAACTTCCTACATACCTAGAGTACTAATTCCACCCTAAACAACCCCTCAGTAGACCTAAACCACCACTGAAACTTTAACAGGATCTATTGGTGGGATAGATATCTTTTGCAAAGAATACCTCTTTTATGGAATATTTAAAGGTAAAGAGTAGAGTAGTTCCATGACCCCTTTTCACTGTAACCAGGATGACTGGATTAGCAGTCATAGGTACAGCCCAGGTCTGGCCCTTATGGAAAGGTGGCCAAATTAACTTTGGGTCTGGAATTAATTCAAGTCCTGATAAATTGGTGGGATCACTGGTTAGGCTATAAATGCCCAGTGTATCAACAGCCTATTATAAACCTATCTACTTCTCAAAGGTACCAGAATTTATTTTGAGCATATATTCTTAGGTAACACTGATGGATCTGTTCGAATTCCTGGTAAACATCCCAAACCAATGAACAAATCTTATTTATTATTGCTTAAGCAAATCAGTCTTAACATGTTCTCATTCACATTAACCATGTATTCATATTATGAATCTACCACAGAAAGATTCTGACAAAAAATATTGCAATTTTCAAATTACCAGTTAAAATTTGGAGATGTAGAAAAGCAACTTAGAAAAAAAGGAATCGATTTTTATTTTAAAATTTAATACACTCAGCCCAGTGGGTTTAAACAATGAATGCAACTGGAAATGTTTTTTGTAATAATGTCCCTTTAAATGTTTTTAATTGGTTAATTGTTAATAATAAAAAGGTGGGGTATTTAAGAACAATTGAGATGAATGTTTAGTATACTCTGTTAAAGGCTTGTAATAGCCGAGGCACTAGAGTATTTACTTGGTTCTTTGTTTTAATAAAATTGGTTTTCGATATTTCACTGGCCTTTCTTCATTGTAGTTTCTACAATATTTGGTGCTTCTGGTGGTTTGAAAAGAAATATTACCAGGCCTCCACTGAAAACGGGCTCTTCTTGGCCCAGTGGGCTTCCCCGGTCTCAAACTTAAATAAATAAATAAAATAAAATAATTAATGGTATATCATCTATAACAACTAATTGGAATAGAATTATTAATTTGTTATTCTTATAATCACTTTCTGGCCCCTTGTCTGTACATGATGACCAGAATATGTATTCTATTTATACAACGTTTTTCAGTATAATCCCTTTCAAACTCAACTTCAAGTATTTGCAATTAATTTTCTTGTTTCAGTTTTTTCATTTTTCTATTGCACATTATTTTCTCCACATATTTTCAACACAAATAATGCACATGAACAACTAATTTGCATGGCTGTTTTCCAAAACATGTCATCTTCTCAAATGAAAATGCATTTATTGCCAATTTATAAATTTCTGTAAATTGATTATTTTTCCACAGATTCTACATTCTTGATCATACACAGTACACCTCTTTGAAGGTTTTATTCTTATAGTCAGATATCTTGCAAACTTACCAGTGACATATCTTATATACTTCACATGCTTAGAACACACGCACACACACACACACACACACACACTCATTTTCACTTGTTAGAAATTTTTCCACTACACACGCCATTTTACATAAATCAAATTCTTCTGTTAATTCTTTTAACTGAGGTGACGTAATTTCACTTGTTCTATACAATCAACTGATGTATGTAATGTTCACTTTGATTCTCTCTGTAGTTTGCTCCTCATCTGAATATTTCTGATACACACAAGACATTTTCTCTCAAACTAAGGAATCATTTAATTCATCAAAAGTTAATAGTCTTTGACTTGATTCTATAATTTAGTAACATAAGCACTATCACACTCAGAAAGACCTTGCTGCCTCAAGAGAAACAAATGGTGAACATGACAGATTATTTCTTGGCTCACAGTAACTGTAGTTTTTTATTCCATCACAACAAAATTCTCTCTCTTTCACTCAAAACTCAGAGAAGTATAATGTGCTTTCAGGTCTTCTTCTGCTGTGATATGCAGAAATACAGGAAATTATCGTTTCACGCTTCTCGATTATGCAAGTCACACTATGGCATAATATACATTTCTGAATCCACAGTTTCCATTTCTCTGACAAGTTGGCAATTTCTCAAATGAAAAAAATTACACAATTTTAATAACTTATGACATCACATAACATCTGGAGATTCAGGATGGCCAAAACAATGTAATAGCCACAGACTGTATGTAGCTTTCTTACCATTTACTTTTAGCAACCAGACCACATGATGTGTATTCTAAACTCTGACAAAGGTTAGTGACACCAAATATCATAAAGCTTTAACCCATCTATTATACATTGAACAGATGCCTGTCAAATCAAAGTGGAAAATCTCCTCTGAATGAGAGACCGTTAAAACTTATGTGCACTGTTAAATCAGCGACAGTGGCAGAAGTGGACAAATACTGGGTATGAAAATACTATCTGATCTAATGGGTTATGAGGGAGTAGATTAACAAATCACATGAAAAGCTGTAGCAAGTGAATGTTGTGGTAACCTTTTAAAATTATAGGACCTGCCTTGCAGAGTCCTGAGATGTGTAGACCAAATGGCTGAAAATGTGGACTTACATATATCAAGTCCAAGATTAACAAGAATGACAAGTGAAAAGCAGAGTACCACAGGGTTCCTTCCTGGGACCTCTCCTGTTTGGTATCTACTTCTCTGAAGTACAGGCTAACACAGAAGGCCTCTGGCTAAAGAAGTTCGCAGATGACTGCAAACTAGGAGCCATAGCCAAGTCCCCAAATGATGTGGACATCCTACAGAAGGGCTTTGCTGAGACAGATGCCTGGTGTCACAGCCATGGCCTCAAGCTCAATGCCAAAAAGTGCAGTGTCATCCCCTTTGGTAAAAACTCTGTACCCATGAACTACCTCATAGGCAGCAATCTCCTTAACACCAAATGTGTGATAACAGACCTTGGGACCCAGGAGGACAATAGTCTTCCCTTTGATAGTCACATTGCCACAGTAGTCAGGAAGTCCTTCTACATGGCACACCTCATTATAAAAGGGTTCTCATCCAGGAAAAAAGAGGTCATTGTTCTCCTCTGCTCGACACTCATTAGACCCATTATAGAGTACAACGCCCCTTTTGGAATGTACCTCACAAGTCATCTGCAGCAGCTGGAAAGGCCACAGAAGTACCTCACAAAGAGGATTACTGGCCTCAAGCAAATGCCCTACACTGACTGCCTCAAAAAACTCCAGCTTTACTCTGTAGCATATCACCTACTACGAGGTGATCTCTGCCTAACATATAAAGCTATGTCAAACCCAGAGCTGTTGGACATGCTACACCTAAAGAAATCCCAATCCCTCTGAGCTACATGCTCTAGGGACCTAAACCTTGTCACCACAATAAACAGGACATGCTGGAGGGATAGATTCCTGTTCCAGAGACTTCCCATATTCTGGAACAGGCTACCCATCTATGTCAAGCAAAGTTCTTCATTAGCACTCTTCAAGAAAAATCTTGATGAGTGGATGGGAAATAGGAAATACACCCTGGGAATCACTTCTGTATCTCTGCTCGACAGTGGCACAGGAAAATAACTTTCTTGGGTGGCGTAAGCCAGGGGAACCTTGTTGGCTAGACTTACGTAGGCCCTTGGGCCGATAGCCTAGTACCTACCTATGAACCTAGGATATTTCACTAAATACTACCTTTTCAAAGAGGTATGACATCTTGAAGTTTATGAGATGTGGGGCTTGTTTAATGAGGGCTGAATACTGTCTGTATGACTTGTTCTTGGGAGATTTGAGGGGGTGTAGATGTAGGTATGCAATCTGGGAATATAAGTAGGGAAAGGGTGAAATTAGAGCTAAATTTGTCTGCTAGTAGACTGCTATGACCTCTGAGTCAGAGTGTGAGACATCAATTACTGTTCAATGTGGGCATTATTTCTGTAGTTTCTAACATTATTAAAGAAGGCTTTGGCGTTGTCCTTCCACCTGGGTGACTATTCTTACCTCACATCTGTCTTGAACTGATCTGATCAGGGTACAGAAGTTCTCAATTAAGTTTAGCAAGAGCACTTTCAGCATCTTGAGATTTATTTTTGTATACAGTTACCCCCCCTCCATTAATATAGAGCGTGTTTGTATTTGTGTTCCACCACAGGGATTTCTTTAAATCTGACATCATATTTACTTTGGAAAGGGTCAGATACATCTATGTAGCTACTTATATGTGCATATAATTTGGTGGTAAAGAATTGTGCATAAGCAATAGGACCATCAAGGTGGAAGGATATTTTTAATTTAGTCGGGTGAACACGCAGATTAGACTTAGCATAAACTCTCAATACCAAGGTAATGGAAGATGCTTCCTGTTTCTTTCTTATGTTGAATGACACTTATGTGTGGTCTGATTTGGCCTGGGAAGAAGTTACAACTGGTGAGGAATAAAGTTGTCTCATATTGGTAAGGACTGCGCTAAGGATTTTGTTGCCCCTGACAAACTGGTCCTGAGAGTTTGTATTTTATTTAGTCCAGACATGTCTGGGCATACAAGTTTGAGGTTTTACAAGTCTCCCAGTGGGGTAGCTAAACTCTCCCAGGAGAATGGAGTTTGACTTAATACACAGAGACTCCATACTAGTTAACTAAGAGGTAAAGGCCAAGGGATGCACAGAGGGGTCCTATAATTAGCTATACGATAAGGAGTTTTGTTAATGTAAGTTGGGCATGAAGAAGTTCCATGTCACTATCTTGTCTGGAGATGAAATGCTTTTTTAAGAATATGGAGACACCACCATCTTTAGTGCCTTCATCTAACGTAGTCTAAACATGTGGTAGGGACTGAAACCACACACTGATATAGAGTGCTCTCAGTTGTCTTGAACCAGGTCTTCATGAAATACATATATCAATGTTTTCGGTAAAGGACTGCTTGTAGAGTATGGAGCTTTTGTTAAGGATCCTATCACTGAGCTGCAGAACCTTTATGTTATCCAGATTCTGTTTTATCATCTTGGAAGTTTTAGAAGAGTGATGTTGCCTAAAAAAAGACACAATGGGGGCTGACAAGGATACAAATGATTTTTGGGGGGAGGGTGCAGCCCATACTTGGAAAAACAGTTTTGGACTGTCTACAATCTCTTCTCAGGCAGATATATATTGTATCCCAATTAAAATGATACCAGAACCAAAGCCAGTTGTTGAAATCAATAATCTTTTGTTTGCATTCTGGCATCGTTCTTAGTGATCGCAGACTGCTGTTCAAGGCTAAGATGAAATCTGTCTCAGACACATAACCCAAGAGCTCCATCATGTCTCTTTTCATATACTCCAGGGTGGTATGTCTCAGCTCATTTATACCTACATGCACTATGACAGTGTCATATATGCATCTGTGGTACAATGACTTAAGTTTGAGGTTCAGGAACCAAAACGTGACTACATTTCTCAGAAAAAGTGAAGATGAAGTAGGAGTACATGAAACCAAATGTAAGGACAATTAGATCCCACTAAAAAGTATGGCATTGCAGCCATACACACTCCTACCCCAAAGGGAGAGGCACAGCCAGTAAGAAGGGACTTTAATCTAAAGATGAACTCTTCCAAATCTGTCAAAGATGGAGACCAAGTTCTCCAGAAGGGTGGTATTATTCAAAAAAGGATGGGAAAGAAGCATTCTCAAAATGACTGCTTGACCACGTGGAGGCTAGCTTCAATCCTACTTCCATTAACAACTGCCAGAAAACTGTAGCAGAAGCCTTGTGAGAACTGAGGCTTGAGCAGCAGAGGCTTCTGAAATGTAAATGACAACCAGAGAGGACTGACAGGGACAGCAGAAAACATCACTCAGTTCTAATGGAGAACCAATTTCATTTTGCCACAGTAGCAGAATTTCCAGTGATTCAATCACTCTTCTCCTAGGAGGCAACCTGCAGGTGGGTTCAGAGAAAATGCCCTGGGTTACATTCCAGACTTGGATCAGCTGTAATTCAAAAATGAGGGACAACCTTGGCCAAAATGGAGAACTCCCAGAACTGGAGAATGAATACACGCCCATGGAACAACTGACGGGTGCAGAGAATGAGATTAATCAACATCCCTAAACTCTATGAAGATATGTGGAATTGGCAACAGAAAGGGAAACATGTATGAGAATCCCCCAAGTCATAACAGGAGAACATAATCACACTCTTGATTTGCTAACCCAGTAAAGTAAGTGGAGGACTCTGAACCTCAGTAAGTGATGAAAGGACCCCAGCCCTAGAGGCTCCATCCAGGCACTGTGTTAGGTCTGTTGCCACATGAATGGACTAACCTGCCAACACATTCTAACATACACAATGATGTAGGCAGTTAAGTAGCCAACATTTGTGAACAAGCAGGGCTCTAGACAAACAAAAATCTCCTTTCAAGAGGGACTTGACACAAGCTTCCCTGCCCAAAAATGAATTATATTATAGATCACATAATGAAGCAGAAAATGAGCAGTGCAAGCAAACAATGACTAAATGGACTAAGTAGTTAGTATCAAGAAACTGGGCTATCCCCAGACATCAAATATCCATTAGCATTGAATGAAAGACCCTGAAATGGAAGACCAACTCAAGGTTTGTTGGGAGGGTCACTAATCTGGAACGCCAACTATATGGCTTAATACCAGGGGAGATAAAATGCATGGAAGACCTCACATTCTGATTCTTCAAAGACCAAAGCAAAACTCATAAATGCAGGTATGCTACACCATCCATAGGGATACGCTGGTACTCGGACAAAGGAGAAGCAGGCAGAATTGAATTTCATTCATCTCCAAGATACCAGACTGAATTTTCCTGGACACCGAGTCAAAAGGCAAAGTACAAAGGTAGTACAACCACTGAATAAGAGCCATCCAGAAGTTGCTGTCACTTTGACTTGTTATTATGGAAGAGTGGGTTTCCAATGTTAAGATCCTCTCAAGAATCTGGTACAAGAATATATACTACTGGTCACCATATAAGGGGAAGAGCAAGGTTCTTTTCCTTTGAGACTTCAGTGAATGGCCAAGCTCTGGACATGCTCTGAAGAGATGGAATAACCTCAGTGATCTAGCCAGAGAACTGGAGACAACCATAATGACAAGAACTGAAGGAGGGAAGCAAAAGTATACATCAGGGACTTGTCTTCTGAGACCTCTGCAAGCAAAGGGAAGTGGTCCTAAAGACCCTCAAGGGAGTGGAGACACTGAAGTGAAAAATTAAAGTAGGCATTTTACTTTTAAAGGAATGGGGTCCCGTCCCTCATCCAGGAATTGGAACATTCTCTTCCATCCACAGGGAGGTCCTGCCCTAACCACGTTCTGTAGCTTCATGATCCATGGAGGAATAAAGTGAAGAAAGAGATTCAATGTAAGGAGGGACAGAAAATGAGTGTAACTCCAGTCTTGCTGACCCCCACAATGGATAGCTGTCCTGGAGGGTAAAGCAGAGTTGCCCATATGTGACACATCCTAGACCCATACTATGGGAAGACTGACCAAAAAAGGATGCTCAACTAACAGTCTGACAGGAAATAGCACGGAAAGCATGGCCTTGCACTGCATATGTTTGCAGTGTCTCATCTTCTTGATAGAGTAGGAGAGCAGAAGGGGAGGAAAAACCTGATAAAAGCGGGGGTCTGACTTATTCAACTGAAGCTATCAAGCAATGTCTTCTAGCCCTGGCCACCACATTATTCTTTCTCAAAAGCAGCAGCCAGCAAAAAATAGCAGGGAAGGCACACACCAGAGATGGCAACCCAAAATGTGAGATGCACAAAACTTGAGACAGAGGACTACCAGACAGCCCTTCTGAACAGCCGTATCTAGGTAATGAGAGGTATTTTCTCTGAGCTCAGACTCCAAGAGAGCCTCAAATTATTTCAGTAATTATTCTACAAGGAACAACTGGAATTTGAACACATGAGATGTCTAGTTCATAGTTCTAAGTAACAAGAGAGAGCCATATTCTTTCTTTCAGATCTGCCTCAAACTATATAATTCCTGTCAGGCAGCAGGAAGAAATGGACTGCATTCTCTGGGATCCTCAGTGGCCAAGCAAGAAAAAAACAGGATTCAACCTTGGGCTCATAAATTGGCATTGCCCCTTTTTGGGGAGTCATAAAATGAGAGTGAGGATGCGTCCAAGTTTCCAAGATAAAATCCTTAAAGGCTGACTCAGAGGAAGTTAACCAGGGAGTCTAGTCTAAAGATTCTAATAATCAGGAAACATACTAAGAGTGAAGAGAAAGTGATAAAGGCCAAAACATGGAAAGCCTCATAATTCATAGACACTCCCCAAAGCAGAAACCATCAGAAGTGGATGTCAAAGAACTATGGATTCAAATGCCCTATCAATCTCAATGATGAGGACTTCACCTCAATAAATTCTCAGGGAAGTCCATGGTTGAGGGACACATGTTCCATCATACAGACCAAAAGGACCGATTCAATGGCTCACATGAGGGTTTGACCAGCACACAATGGGTGATGCACAGACCATGGTTTTCCAGCTCCAAATGTAATGTCAGGAAGAAGACATCAACAGCAGACCTGAAGTCCATAAGGGTGGAATCCCACAGTAATGGCTCAAGTATCAACTACAACTCAAACAAATGAATGCCTGATGTCATGTATGAGATGTGGATGTTTGTGTAGGCTCACCCAAAGCCTTCTCCTCAACAAAAACCAACCAGGCTCATTGGGGCTAGAGGAACTTTTGTACATGCCTCCACTTTGAGTATCTTAGTCAATGAACAGGGAACTCAATAGGTCACTCTCCAAGCTCTATCACTGCAATCACTATGGTGGGAGTTAGGGTCATATCTCTCTCTCATTCTTCCTGTCCACTACTACAATAGCAAAACAGAACTGAGTCAGTGATAAACAGGGACACTCTCCAGCTTTGCAAGGCTTCAGAATATCAAACAGAGGCTGTAGCTCCAGCAATACCTCTAAATGAAGTGCCAGGTGAAGAAATAACAAAGCTGTCAGGTGACACAAGAACCCTTCCATCCTGTGAGAAGCCATTCTCCATCAGCTGCATGATCTGAATGAGTTTCCGCAATCATCAAACAGTAAAACCAAAGATATGTGAATGAGAAACCTCAACAATGTTAACAAGAAAGTAACTGGGGTAGGGTTGGGGAGTGGGGATGCAGGAGAACGTTATGCTTATGGTTGTCAGTGCATGATCTCTTCCCTTCAATGGTTCACTAGTTACATCTCAGAACAATATCAATCAGTCAATTGTAACTCCAATCTCTCTCTCCTTATCTGCCACTTCATACTGGAGTACCTCAAGGCTCCATCCTTGGTCCACTTTTTTAAACATCTTAATAAATCCTCTCCACTCCTCTGCAAAACAAGCTACCCTTATCCAATATTCTGGCAATGCCACTTTAATCTGCTCATCAAACAACCTTACCCATCTTCAAAACATAACACAGGAAGCTTTTAACTCTATATTGAAACTTGGCTCACAAATTACCAACTCCTACTCAACCCCCAAAAAACACAACTACTGCTATTCCTACGTAAAAAAAACCCTTCCTAATACTAACATCTCAATTACTTGAACACAAAAATTGATGGTGTCTATCACACTAATTTATTTGGTGTTCCAGTTGACTGCAAACTCAAGTTCGATCTGCATATCCACAATTGCATAAAAAGACCAATCAAAAACTAAGCATGCTGTATAGAGTCAGACAATTCCTAAATAATTCCTCTAAAGAAACTCTCACCACTTCATATCTCCTACAGTCACTACTCTATGCCTTCCCAATCCTAACCAATCTACACACGTCCCTAAAATCTAAACTCAGTCAATCCTACAATAAGATAGCTACGTTTGCCACTGGATAACCCTTCATTTCTCACCACTACTCCTCATTCAAAGCCTTATACTGGTTAGAATTTCCCCATCTGTTAACATTTCACTAACTCCTGTTGGCTCACAAAATACTGTACAACCCATCTGTTCCACAAGCAATATCAACTGCACTTCTATACTACTCCCCATCTCTTCACTTGTGATCCTCTGTCAAGCACCTAATATCTATTTAGAAACCACATAGAGCTCCTGGAGTTAGCCTGTATTCACAATGTGTCACAAAAACCTAGAATTCTGTTCCTGTAGCTATCCAACTTTTACCCACTCCTTCAAATCTCAACTAAAAGATTACTAATCCAGCAAACGGATCTGCCAGTGCCTTATGCCACCATAATTCTTCATTCAATATCTCACAGTTATGTGCTCTGAAATTGTCTTTTCCCTGCCTTAACTCTCTTACCCTTTTTCTGTCTCTCTTTACTTCCATCTGCTAACCTATTTCTCTATCTTCTACTTGTTTTTCCTTTCTCTACCCTTTTTCACATTCTTACTACGATAACTTCCAGTCCTTTCACACAAGTGCCTGCATTTTACAGCTTACTAAACCTACATTTGGATTACTTTCATTACTTTATTATTTTACATAAATTTATTTGTTCAGTTTTATGTTCTGTACCCTTGCTGTACTGTATCTGAACTGTACTGTATAACCTGTAGATATGCAATTTTTTTGAGCTTTTCTCCACAGGTCTCCACTGAAAATGGGCTTTTGCCCAGTCAAGACTTTCCCGGTAAACAAATGTCAAAAATAAATAAATAAATGACATAGCATGCAATGTCACAACTGTGAGTCGATTCATGAGTGTGGAAATAAATGGGGAAAAAGTGCTAAATGATAATTATTGGATGGAATTAACCCAACTATATATCTTTTCAAAGACAGTCCTCAGTGTTAGATCTCCTGAAGCCAGTTGGGTAAACCCATCCTTTGATAAGACAATGACAGATGCAACCAATAGGACTGAGCCCATGTCTACATATGAATTCACTGCACTGAATAAATAATTTCAATGTGGCAAGGCAGAAGAGTGTGCATAAAATCAGAAATCTTGAAGGTGCTGGAGAAAACTGACACATTGTTGTTAATGTGTGTTCCATTGCCATATGATGTTAGGGAGAGTAATTCTGGCATGGCAAACAAGGGTTTTGGCTCCCATTGTCAAGGAGGTAGACAAGAAGGTATGTTTTAATTAGAGTACAGACTTCTTATCCTTTGAAGAAAACCTACATCTAGGGTGTTAGAAAAGAAACTTCATCTAATAATCTGAATCACAAGGAGCATTGTGAAGTCCATTCTGATCATGGAAGAGGACTGACTCCTTATCCTTGCACAGTTACAGAAAGGATCGCAGACAATGGCCACTACTGCTGACAAATGTCTGTGACCCTTTCAGAGACACTTGACACTACTGCTGACATGTTCTATGAGGACCTGCAGGAGGCATATGACTAATACGTATATGTTTTGTGAGCCATGACGCAGAAGTGGAAGGTCCCAGATTCCCACCTCTGCTTGCATAAAACTGGATGTATCTGATGAGAAAATATTGTGCTTGTATTCTTTCCATTACATCAACTGCATTAAATGTGGGTGCAGTACTCCACTAAGGGTATGTCTTGAGTACCCTCTTTCTCATAATTTTCAGGAACAGCGTATCAAGGCAAAGCTAAGGTCTGAGATTATTCAGTGTAGTCTAGGGAAAAATGAGCTACATCTTTGGGATCTGCAGGTGATGTCCCCCCATCTTTAAGTAACAATGATCTCAGGCAGGAACCATGATAGTTCACTGGCAAGCATGAAATGGTTCAGATGGAAAACATGAGAGGTTATGGTTTTCTCCTTTGTAAACAGTGAATTGATGTCTGTAGATTAAAATGAAGCTACTACCTCAAACGGAGTTTAAGTATCTTGGGAACATATTCAGCAGTGGTAGTACCACATGCATTGCGCTGGACTGTGTTGTTGAATCGCTCAGTTTAAAAGTTAGTCTATTTCCCCATCCACATCTGTGGGTACAAAGCTTTGGATAGTGGTCAAAGGATGAGATCACAGATACCTGTGGCATAAATGAGGTTCCCTCAATTTCCACAACAAAGTAAAATTCTCAATAATTCAAGAGAATCTGATACTACAACTACTCTTCCTAGATGTTGAAAGGAGTCAGTTGAGGTGGTTTGGGCATCCAATTAACGCATCCCTTGATGCCTCTCACAGGAGGTATACCACTGAAAAGAGGCCTCCAGCCCCACCAGTATATGCTGCATGGATTATATCTATATCAACATATTTTAAGTGTTTATTATGTGGGTTAAGTGGGCTTGTCTATGGCCCTTTTCAGTCAAGACTTGGACGCAAAACAGAAACAAGCTGTTATAAAGTAATAATACAACTGTACAAAAACAACACATGATAATGCACTACAATAAAATATGTTCGATTTACCTAGTATTTACAGTAACTGGAAAGACAGCAATACATAAACAATCACAATATCAGTTCAGCCAATTTATAAGGTTCAACTGCGAAAAAAAATGGGAATAAGAAGGTGGCTAACCAAAGGAGTATCCCATAATCAAATATATTCTTATACAGAAATAAGATATTTCCTTTTTCTTATACAGCCAGCAAGAATTAATTCAGTTTCATATGAAAACTATTATAATTAAAGTCTTTTCTAACTGTTTAGGGTAACTGGTTCTAAGTATGAGGACAGGTTTATGGGAAAGCCATTTCACAAATGGCTAGTCTAATGTTTGGCCTTAGAAGTAATTACTGGCCTCTTATGTATGTGACTGAGAGGGAGGATAGAGGAATGGTGAGGATGCAAGGAGTAGAGGTGGCGAAGGTGGATGAGTTTAAATACTTGGGATCAATAGTTCAGAGTAATTGTGAGTGTGGAAGAGAGGTGAAGAAGAGAGTACAGGCAGGATGGAGTGGGTGGAGAAGAGTGTCAGGAGTGATTTGTGACAGACGAGTACCAGTAAGAGTGAAAGGGAAGGTCTACAAGAGGGTAGTGAGACCAGCTATGTTATATGGGTTGGAGACAGTGGCATTGACAAAAAGGCAGGAATTTGAGCTGGATGTGGCAAAGTTAAAGATGTTAAGATTTGCACTGGGTGTGATGAGGGTGGACAGGATTAGGAATAAGTATATTAGAGGATCAGCCCAGATTGGAAGGTTTGGAGACAAATCCAGAGAGGCAAGATTACATTGGTTTGGACATGTGCTGAGGAGAGATGCTGAGTATATTGGGGAAAAAGATGCTAAGGATAAAGCTACCAGGTAAAAGGAAAAGAGGAAGGCCTAAGATAAGATTTATGGATGTGGTGAGAGAGGACAAGCAGGTGGTTGGTGTGACACAGCAAGATGCAGAGGACAGGAAGAAATGGAAACAGATAATCTGCTGTGGCGACCCCTAATGCTTTGATTCTGTAGCAATAAAAATAAATTCTGAGTTTACTGATTGCTTGTGTTCTGAGGGTGATGGGGAAATATTATGTATGCAAAAGTTTAAAAGTTATGGGAAGCCACAACTAGGTTGGACCTTGCTATAGTTGGTCACCAGTTAGCCCTACTTATGATTAGACAGTGGTGCTCAATTTGCTTAAACAACAAGCTGAAACAAAAATTTTACTGAAAGTGGTCTAAAGCTGATTACTGTTGTAGGAAAACATAAGGAAATAGCATATTCCTGCTTATATGTTTTTTTATGTAGAGCTGTATGCCTGCTCAATTTTCTAGCACTATGACCTTCATTTTACAAGTGGTTAGGAAAATGACTGATTTGGGAACGTACATGTATGTATGTATATATAAGTCTAGGGTTACCACCTGTCCCTCTTTGCGAGGGACAGTACCTCTTTGGACAGCTGTGTCCTGCGAAAAAATGACAAATGCCCCAATATTTTAGGACAAAAAATATTTCCTAAGTTTTCTTTAATAGTTGCATAAAACCGTTATTTTGTATCTCAAACACCTAAATGTTATAAAAAATAGCATAAGCAACTCAAATGTTGCAATAATAGCATTTTATTTTGGCAAAAAGTGTAGTTCTTTCCTTTGCACTGACTATAGGTATGTTTTGTCCTGCAAAATCTTACATTTCTACATAAAAATGTTTCACTTTGGGCACATAGAAAGGTGGCAACCAGTTATTAAAATGCTAAAACAGAATACACTGCAAAATATATATTACTGGCTGTCACATTATAACAATTTTGTATTTGCCTTTTTCATTTACTGCACATGTACAATGCTTAAAAGAAAACCAATTTGTTTTACTACATATATACATGTGTTACTAACTCCCTCCCTCCAACGGATCCTAAGCTTTTTGACAGAATCAAGTGTGTCCTCACATTTCAAACGTTCATATTTCAAACCATAGGGGTTACTAAAGAAGTATAAATGTCAAGATCTTTAGCACAAATTATTTTTACAGTTCTAGTATTCTTTAGGTTTTAGGTCTTAAACTGAATTTATAAGCCCCACTAAACATACTAACCAGTAAGTTTATAATGCTTTGTAAATAACTTAAAATACCTCAGTAACCACTCAAGTTACACATACACTGCCAGTAGCAGTTTGCTCATCCAGCTGAGAACTTTCATATGAGGCTAAGCAGTTCTTTCTCTGCTACTTGGCTGTCAAGATATTTGGAAAGACAAGAAATTCATGACAATATAAATATTATTGAACAGCAATTAATATCTTTTTACCTATGAAAGACAGATATCAAATATCAAACACGTGTGTTTGCCATTGTGTAAGCTTTAATATGAAATCTTGTAATACTATGTATGTAGTATGGTTTTGGAATTATAAATGGAAATATGAACAAGCAATATTTGATGCCTACAGGCATCAGTGGGATGTAACTTCAGAAACATTTGGAAGCGTCACTCAGCTGTAATGAGCAATGTAATACTAACACAATGTAACACTTACATGTAGTAAGACAACACACAAACAGTGAGATAATTTCTAACTAGATGTTGCCTAAAGAATGCTGTTAATGATACAGACTGCTTCACTGAACAGGGACAGTCATTTTTTTTTCTGGTACAAGCAGTAAGCGGTACAAAAAAAAACTTGCATCAAGAATTTTTACAACAGAAGCACTATGAAAAATATGAATCAGACCTACCTCCATTAGACTCATATGCACTCCAATTAGATAAGGCATCGGTGCACTACAACAAGAACACACATGTTAGCTGTTCTGAAAAGACTAAAAAAATCCCAATTATAATACTTGAAATTAAAAGACATGTCAGTCTATTATTTTTGCCCTAAATATCATAACAAGTCATGATAAATGCAGACTGTTATTGCTAATGTTATTAATGCAGGGCATTACTTCCTATAACAATTTTTGTATTAAGATGAGCATGTGAGTTAATTGGCAAGTAACCATTTCATTCTCACGAAAACAGACCTAAGTATGTCCATACAGCAGACAGAGAAAATCTCATAAAAAGTAATTTTGCAAATGTTACTGGAATTTTGTAACTGAATCATGGTGGTTAACAAGTCACGGAGATGGGCTTACTACAACAGATGTTTTATCATCCTGTTATTATTTTTTTCCTTCTTCTTTTCTATAAACTTATTTTGCCAAGACTAAATTTTTAACAGGATTTTTGCTTCTGGTCTTCATAATATTTGTCCTTTATTCAATCATAATTATGCCATACAGATCTTAATCAAATATGCTACAAATGGTCTCTTTTACCTTTTACATTAAAAGTAGACCACCCAGAAGGCAAAACGCCTTACACCATTATATCCAAGGATAGGAAAATGCACTTGCTGTTAAAGAAAATTAATAATCATTTATTTTCTGTGTTGCAGTACAACACATGATTGAAGAGTTCAATATAGTCTGCTGTCTTTGAAATCTTGCTCAACAAGTTTCTAATACTTCACTACATTTTGGAAAAGTCTGTAAGCAGACTGGTCATACATACATATATTACTTACAACAAAGCCTAGGTCTATTTATGAAACTCTACACCAAGGAAAGTAAACAAAGTGCTCATCCAATTAATTACTTTGAGTTAGCAATGATATAGTTTTACATACATGTACTTTTCTCAATTATTAGATTGTCAAGTTCAAAGAAGTGCCCAAATGTGCCATGATCACAGACTGACTTTTGTCACTTGTTATAAAAGTAATAATTTAACTAACAATTCTGTAATAAAAAGTAAAAGGCATCCAATCAGTTATATAACCTTTACAGAGTAAAAAGTAAAATGCATCCAATCATGGGAAGAAAATGTGGCATACGGATTTTACATTTTGCTGAAAGAAAACATGACTGATGCATACAGGTTACCACTTACATGTGGGAATCTAGGGCGAGAATTTACTTTGTGCTACAAGTATCAATGACACATCAGAACTGCGGGCACGTAACTGAGGGCATCAAGGCTGACAAAGTGCCAGTTATAAGGAATGCTTACAGCTACAGAAAGTGAAATCCAATGGCAGCAAAAGGTTGCAGGATCTGGTTACTAAAGAAATAAGTACAAACCAAGGAATTTTCTTACAAACACTTCTTGACTTCAGGACAAGTAAAAAGGCAGAACCAAGGGGAGACAAGGCAAAATGGTCAACAAATGAATGTTGATACAGAAGTATGAAAGACTAGAGGACAGTAACTCACACAAATAATCAAGAACCAGAGGCAGACAGGCCTGAAATGGGTCCTGATTCTTGGAATGGTGCCAAATAGAAAATATTTTCCATTTATGCAAACACACACACACACACACACACACACACACACACACACACACACACACACAGATGGATTTTTAGCCTCATTCAATACCTGCTATATGTCCTCAGAAAAAAGGGTGATTAAAATGTATCAAAGTTATATCACCCAGACAGTCAATCAAAACATTTTCAGGTTGGGGTGTATCAAACAACTCCTGTCATGTGTAAGCAAATCCTGTCTTAAGTGGAACGTTGTGGTAATTGCCCTTCACCAGTTTCAAAAGAAGAGAGAACCACTGCTGCCTTGGCCAAAAGGGAGTCACACCCATGATCTTTGGGCAATCTTTCTGACCTGCTTGCAAGTAATCCTGGAGCAGAATTTCTTTAGTCTGTTCTGAGAAAAAGCAAACAAATGTACCTCCTGGAGCAGAATTTCTTTAGTCTGTTCTGAGAAAAAGCAAACAAATGTACCTGAAGTATTTCCCACAGTTGGATCAAGTCTTGTAAGATCTCAGGGTAAAGTTTCTATTCATGTGTGACTGCACTTGTCCTGCTTAGCTTGTCTGCAACAAAATTTTTCTCTGATGGAATGTTTGAAGCCTGAAGAGTCAGATTTGAGCAGAGTTGCTACCCCCTAACATAACAAGTCATAAGTTTGCAAAGGTGGCAAGATCTGGTACCACCTGTTTATGTACCACATCACTATTGTGTTGTTTGTAGAACATTGTAAAGGTCTTGGTCATCAGACATGATTTAGGATTTTCAAAGCATTTATTACTAACATCATTTTTTTTTTTTTTACATTTATGCGCTTTTGTCTGCAGGATAGTTCCACAAACTTTGCACTTTCATAAATCTGGAAACCACTCCCCACATCAGGTCTGAAACATTTGCTGTGACAGAGTGAACAGAAAGGGAAGGAAGAATGGGAGAGCTGGATTGTGAGAGAACTGCTATACCCACTGTAGAACCTCTCTCTTTACAAACCCCAATATAGGCATGTGAAAAGATAAAGGATGTAGATGCTGAATCCTGAGGCGGAGGTGTATCTTTCTACATAAAGGATAAGCATACCTCAAGGTCAGTCAAACAATATAACATGTTTGAGCTACTCCATGTCCAACTAACCATGGGAAAACTCCACCATGAACTAGGAAACCAACACATCATACGTGAAGTTATTAGAATCACTCACCATCCATCCCAATACAATATTCATGGGAAATTTTAACTATTCCGCCATTAATTGGGAGGCATACATACGATGTAAATTCAAATGCCCTGAAGCAGCTAGTCTGCACTCTCAGTAGGGTAACATATATCCCAGATCTGGTACTCACAAATATGGGAGAATGCTGCACCCCCTCCCCCCCAAGTGATGTCCTCACTGGTAAGATTAGATCACAAAGTGGTCTCCTTGAAATAAAGGGAAAACTAGCCCTGCCACCTAACCCCAAAAAACATAAAGAACTTCTCTAAGGTAAATTGCTCCCATTAAGGGACAGCGTAACTAGTTTCCAAGCTCTTCCAAATCCAGAAAATGCAAAAACCTATGCAGAGGTTAACACAAAAGCCCTGTATGACCATATAAACAACTGCATAGAAACAGAAGTACCAGACCAAAAAGAAAAAACAGGTCAAAGCACAAAAACAAGCCACCCTGGTGGACCTCTGGTATTAATAGGTTGTACAACAAATACTGTCAAGAAGAGAGGGGAATGTGCACAACAGAGCAAAAAGACCCCATTAGTCTAAACAAGTGAATCAGAGAAGTAATCAAGTCTCTGAAAGCAGACTTTGAGGTAAAATAGCCTCCAAAGCCAAGGATAACCATAAGACATTTTTCAGATATGCCCACAATCTTAACGGCAACACCCAACAAGATGCAGAATTAGTTGTAGATGGCATCACCTATACTTAGCTGGAGGATATAGCAAATTTGGAGGCTGACAAATTCAGTTCAAATGTCACCTTCCCATGACCTCCAGTCCCCCCCCCCAAGAAATACCCTCCAGCTGACAGTGATTGGATAGATTATAAGTGATGTATAATAGTTGCAACTAAAACTATGTCAATATGGTTTGTTTTCATTTATATAACTGTAGGACTGCCTGTGTCATAAGTGATAATTTAATAAAGCTGCTTCTTGTTTAAAAAAAAAAAAAAAAAAAAAAAAGAAATACCCTCCACCACTCCACTGTCAATTATCACCAAAGAACAGGGTCCCACTGTGCTTTCTAAAACTTCAATCATGGCTGCAATGGGGTCTGACAATATATCAGGTTGCTCAAACCGCTTAAATCAGGACTTATCAGGCCCATTAGGATTTCTATTTAACCACAGCCTCCAGACTGGCTTTGCCCTGATAGGGTGGAAGACATCGACAGTCATTCCTCTGCATAAAGGACTATCTACTGACCCATGATACTACAGGCCCATACATTTGACTAGTTTTATATTCAAAGGCATGGAAGGAATAATCATGGACTTGATAAATAATGAGCTAGGAAACCTCCAAACACTGAACCAGACCCAATTCGGCTACGTCAAGGGCAGGTTGTGCCTACTGAAGCTGGTGGATTTCTTTGAGAAAGTTACTATGGCTAACAGTACATACTGCCTACCTCAACTGGGCCAAGGCATTTGACATAATTCTCCACTCAGGTGTTATAAATAAACTCTCAAAACTGGGCATAAATCCCTATGTCACCAGATGAATAGCCAACTGGCTCAAGGACAGGACACATGTAGTTAAAGTTGGTGAATTCAGATCAAGGAAAAAGACAGTTATTAGTGGTCTGCCACAGGGCTCAGTGCTGGGACTACTCCTGTTTGGAATATACTTCTCTGAAGGCTAATGTGGAAGGTCTCTGTATGACAAAGTTTACCGATGACTACAAGCTGGGGGCAATCACTGAATCCCTCAATGATGGTAGATATCCTTCAGAAGGGTCTAGATCAGACAAATGATTGGTGCCAGAACCATGGCCTCTAACTAGATATGAAAAAATGAACTATCATACCCTTTGGAAAATCAAATACCGCTGCAAATTGCAATATCAATAGCACACCCCTAAGAGTAGACTCACAGGTGAGAGTCCTAAGTAGACAGACAGATAGTGGCCTGAACTTTGTCTGCTATGTGCTTACAGTGGTTAGGAAGTCCCTCTGTGTGACACAACCTATAAGTAAAGGCGTGGTATCCACATCCAAGGAAATTATAGTTCATCTGTACTCAGCTCTCATTAGAACAATAATCAAGTACAGTACACCATTTGGCATGTACTTGACTAAGCACTTACAGCGGCTGAAGTGACCTCAGAGGTTCTTCACAAAGAAAATACAGGATGCAAACAACATGTTTAAGCAGATAGACTAAAAGCTCTATCTCTTTACTCTGTCTCCTACTGACTATTAAGGGGTGACCTATACTTGACCTAAAAGGCATTCTCAGGTCCAGCCTTGATGGAGCTGCTGCACATCTGCAGGTCAAACAGCACAAGGGTCACCCAATCTAGGGATCTAAACTTAGTCAGTGACTCAAAACATGTGGGAGAGAGAGATGTTTCTCAGAGATTGTCCCTTCTTCGGAACAGGCTTCCTATTCACATTAAGCACAGCCCTTCCCTGGACCTCTTCAAAAGGAATTTTGATCAGTGGATGGGGGAATCACAATTTCACACCTGGGGCATTGCCTATGTCCCTTATGGATAGGGGCAATTTGTAAGATACTCAATGCATAGACAAAGATTGGTGCCATCTTCTTGCCTCTAGGAGCCATATACTGGGTAAAACTGGGTTGTATGGGCTAGGCTTGTAAGTGCTCTTAAGCTGTTAGCCTAGTGATCTCCTATGAACCTATGATTCAAGGTACCATTGGATTTTTCTCATATGATCTTTGGGCAGGGGAATCATAACAATCACAGAAACCACATACTCTAGAATCATTTGAAATCCCCTTGGAGATTTTTTTTTTAATTGGAAAAACTCATGAAGAACTTTTGGAACATCTCTACCTTGGTAGGTGAACAGCACTTCCAAGGGCAGAATCGTATAGACATTCCAGGAAAACAATTTTGTCAAAAGGGGATGAGAGAAGACTTCTGCAAGTTCACTTGAAAACCAGACTGAGTACAGAAGATTCTGAACACTTGCTAAGAACTTTTGATAACTGGAAAGACAGGTTACAAGCATAAGGAAGTTGTCCAAGTATAGAAACATGTGAATGCCTTGAAGTCTGCAATAAGCAATTACTGAAGCAACAAACTTTGTAAATACCCTTGAAGCAGCAGATAGTCCAAAGAGCAAATAAGAGAACTGTTAATGTCAGCCAGATACAGAAAATCTTATAAAATGTCTGAAATGCTTGCCAACAGGAATGTGAAGTTGGGGATATTTAAATCTAGCTTGAGACAAGATGTAACAGGGTTTGAAGGGATAGCATTTTGTATTTTGGGACCGTGACAAAAAGACTGAGAAAGGACAGGTCTAGCAGAGGCCTCCAAGTCATTTCCTTCTTTGGCACCAGAGAAATCCTTCATTAAAAACCTTTGCCCATGTGGTATGCATGAAATGGTTCTACGACTCCACGAGATAATATCTGTTCTAGAACTGGAGGGAGCAGGGATAATTGGTTTGCTGGGCAAGGAGGAACTCCTGAAAGGGAGGGAGACCTCCCATTTACAAATTTCCCCTGCTGAATGACTTTGAGAATCCATTTGTCTGAAACAATGTGGTGCCACACAGAAAGATGTAGATTCAGACAGAAGGCAGGGATTGCCAGGTTGACTTGGGGGGTGGGGACCCGAAGAGGTGACTATTCCTCATTTTAATGGGCTTTTCCTTTCTTTTTGGATCCTCCTTGCCAGTGCTTATTAGAATCTTGTTTTGGAGGATCCTTGCTGCTTAAACTGCTATTGAAGTGGAAGGAAAAAAAAACTTACTTAAAAAAGGAAGGCTTAAAGATTTGGGTCACCCCCTGAATCAATTTTCCCCTTTCATGAAACGTCTTAAGCACCTTAGCTTCAGAAGGGCCAAACAGAACTTCATTGTCCAGGGAACATATTTAAAATCTCAGTTTTAATATCTTCAGGAGGATTTTGAGAACAGATCCATGAAAATCTTCTCACGACTGACACAGAAACAGCAGCTGTGGAGGCAGTATCTCCTGAAATGATAGACGATTCTCAAAAGACTGAAGTAAACACTTAACATATGAGCCTGGCAATTGGAAATTCTGAAAGTTAAAGCAGAAGACGACTAAATTTTTTTCACAAATTTATCAAAAGCTTTCCCATACTTGTCAGAGGGAATATGATTAGCATTAGTAATTTGTCTAGCAGAATCAGTTTTATATAGGGAAATCACTGCAGGCTATTAGGTTAGGTAAGTACTTGTAAGTCTGCGGTACCAAGTATAACCTATCTTTCTTCCTATGGGCGGGAGGTTGACTCAGGTAAACTACAAGCTGTAAGAAAAACATCCTGTAAAGCAGATAAAACATGATGAGCAGCAGCAGTCTTAGAAATATCCAACTGTAACAACTCAGAATACATTTGTTAGGAAATAGGAATTTCAATTCTCATACCAAGAAAAAAAAACTGTTCCTTTTTAAATGAAAGAATCAGGAAAAAGAAAAGACATTCCAGGAAATCTGAAGCAATGTTGCTCAGTATCAGAATCTTCATGTTGTAAAGAAAATCCTGAAGCACAACATTTTCCCTCCAGTCCCTGATTTTCTTACTTCAAATCAGAATCAAAGTGAGGGAATTCTTTTTTTCTTTTCTAAAGAGACAGTAGGAAAATTAAAAGCAGGAATTAACTCTCTAGTAAATCTCAGCAAATCTTAACTGTCAGTTAAAACAGACAGGGTGCCACATTATCAAATGACCAAAGTGGAACATTTTTTGTAAAAGCATGAGATCTTGCAGGACAAATATCCACAGCCAGAGTAAAGGAATAAAAGTCACTATTTTGTCAAAATAATAAAAACTGCGGTAGTGGTGCTGCGGTAGCATTGTCGCCTCACAGTAAGACGTTGTCCTGTTCGATTCTCAGCTAGAGCATCTTCTGTGTGGAGACATGCGTGAATGGGCGTACCTTCATTGAAGGTTGTGCGTCAGGGCCAGCAACTCAGCACGTAAAAATCTACTGCTAATCATTAGCGGACCAGAGTTCCGCTGTGGTGACCCCTAACCGGGAAAAGCCGAAAGACTCAACAACATTTTGTCAAAATAAAAGCTTATTTTAAAATGTTTGAGTTGCTTATCCTGTTTTTGTCATTTAAGCAGTTTAGTTACAAAATAATTGTTTTATACAACTACTGAAGAAAACCTAGAAAATATTTTTTGTCTTAAAATCTCGGGACATTTGCCATTTTTCATTCTTTTTGCAGGACACAACTGCCCAAACAGAAACTGTCCTGAGCAAAGAGGGTCATGTGGTAACTCTAAAAAGAGACAGAAAACATTTTTTTTGTTTTACTGGTAAACATCCTGGATAAAGATAAACCCAAAGTAAGTATACTATTGCAGGGCTCCGGGTCTGTTTCCTGGCTAAGAAGTAGACTTTCTCCCACCCCTTTCCTCCTAAGACTGACAAAAGGGGTTCATCCTTACCCACAGAGGGCAATCCTGAAGCCACAGAGGGCATGTCTATCCCCTGGTCCTTAAGTGGTTGTAGGTGCCACACTGGAGGGACCAGGGAAGCCATATCCAGTCTGAACCAGAGACTCCCTGGTAACTTTTTTTCTTCTTGCAGAAAGAGGACTTGAGGAGACTAGTCACTGTGTCTTAGCCTCAGCAGAGAAGGAAGCACTGAAAACTGGCAGAGGAGCCTGTGGGAGTCTGTAAACCTTATAACTGGACAAATGAGATTCTGACAGTCCTTAAAAGCACAACTTCCTGCCCATAACACATAAATCTTACATTAATATGTAGAATACAATGCAAAAAAAAATAGATTTTTATCGAGTTTGCTCACACAATTAACCACACAGTAAATAAACCTCTGACAAGGTGAATTACTCCTAGACATATGTTTCATAGTTTAAAAATAAACATCTTCAAAGAAAAAAAAACACATTTTCCACAAAAAATAACTTGGGGAAAGTTTTTCCTAACAGGCGACTTATCTGCCCAGCTTTGAATGATTACTAGCCAACCGACAGCTCCATGAAGTCCAGCAAAGCAGCGCACTTTGACATCATGAAAACTCTGAAGATTTTGGTGCTCTGTCTTTTTACATGGAGCTTTGCACCAGCTCCTGACAAAGTGCATTTAGAGTGTTCTCAAACTTTGAAAAACTGACCAACTGGTGGGGATAAGACCCAAACAGCTTAGAATACTGCAAAACTGATCTAATGTTGAACATCAGCTGACATTAGAAAGTGGGTAAAGGGTTTATACTGAAGCGCTTCCTAACATCCTGCCTAAGTTAAGTATAGTAGTCAACAGGTTTTCAGTGATTACATTTTCTACTGCTTTAATACTACATTTTTGGCAACATCACTTTAGTATGTACAATTTCAAAGTGATTTGCATTTATGAGAAATTGCCTAAAGTAAACTGCAGTAAGAAAAAAATTACAGCAAAATATTGAAACAAACAGACTTTGACTTAAATAACACTTCTAGCCATGCATGTCTTGTTATAAAATGCAATTTAAATGTTATACTATTTGAAGCATTAGTGCTTTTTAATAAAATATGCAATTTGCTGGCTTTTAATAAAATGCGTTTTAAAATTTAGGGTATCTTATTTGCTACCAGTTGTTCACTAAAGCCCACTACATGAGCAAAAAGACAAGCTAAAAAGCTCATTTTAAAATGCATACTATATCAGTGCTAACATCCAATATCAACTTAGTGATACTCATTAAACTTAACCATGTACTAAAAAGAAATAAGGGGACAATGGAAGCCAGATAAGGCAAGAAACAGATAACTATACTACTATTTTAATTTATGGTATATGAAAATTTCATTTGACTTTTTAAACACATTGTGATTAATTTACTATATTACCAAAAGATCCTTGATCCTTTATTTTTATTGAGCAGTAATTACATTTTTAAACAAGCTAGTATTTGTAATTTACAAAAATATTTGAGTTTTTTTTCTAAATAATAATATACTTGTCGGCTACCTCGGGCATGCCTTCTTTGTATCGTTAGTAGAATGATAACTAACACCCTAACCAAAGAAGATGCCCATCACATTTTAAAATGAAAAAGAAACATTTTATTTTTTTCATACAGATGAATTATGCTGCAATGGTAACTTTATATGACAACATGAGAAAGCCTCCTGGTTTAAACATGTTTCACTATTTAGCATACTGTTACCTCACCTTTTGCCATTAGATCCTGAGTAATCTGGACACAGATATCCAAATTTATGGAAGTACAGGTAGCGAATTACTTATCATATGTACATTTCAGAGCCATTTACTTTCTGCCTTCAAGGTTGCTATGTAAACTGAGTTTCTCATGGCGAATAAAGGCAAAAGTATACATTCATAGGAAAAATAAGCTTCCAGACTCATCAATTCAAAATTCTGACTACAGAGGTGCAAAGACAGAGAGCACAACACTCAATTATAGAACTCAAACCAAATATAAAACTCTAAAGAAGTCTAACAAGAGCAACTTGTGCTGTTTGTATATTTATTATTTTGAACTTATGTGTCTGATTTGAATTGCTGTAACACTTGAAATGCAGTTAGCAGTTTTTCTTAAAAATGGAATTTAGAAAGATTTAATGAACTTTAAACTTGATTTCTGTACATTGTTTTAGCTTAAAGACTTAATAAAATTGAATGAATAATCAAACACTTCTGTGACTGACAAATTTACTCCTACAGTACTTATGTTTTTGACAAACTGTAAACTTCGTACCACCATAAAGTATACAACAGACTTTAGGGATGCACATAAATGTGAGCTTGGCAACAGGTATCTTAACTGGTTCAGGTATTATATAAAAATAAATATTAAGCACACAGATTAAAAGCTATTCAGCATGCCTCCATATTACACACTGTATTCATTCAGATTTCCTTCATTTTTTATTTATCAACCAGGTAAGGTCTATGAGATTAAAGATCACTATTTTGAGGGTAACTCAGATGCAAAACGAAGTTCAGTAACTTGCACTGGTTCCAAATGGGAGCAGATGTGATTCAGGTGCAGCTCTCTGGCCCCATAATGAAACTCTAAGCAATATTGTCTACTACCCTACCTATCAACATTGCTTAAGGAACATACAACAGCTCTAACAGACAATTTCTTCTCATTTACACGCCTGTCCAAAGCTGATCAGACCAGCAAAGTACTGCCTCACCACTTGTCAAGATTTTCCCTAATAGACTAGCTGAAAAAGCTATACAAATGCAGCCTTGAGAACAATCAGTGAGGCATAAATAAGTGCACTTCTCCAAGACAACATGAACTGATAAAACCAGGTAGTGCACAGGAATGAAGGAGGGACCACATCTTAATTTAGGTTGTTTCAGTACATCAGAAACACCAGGTTGCATTACAGTCAGACAAGCTGTGCCTCTCAGATATGTGTGTGTGTGTGTGTGTGTGTGTGTAAGAGAGACAGAGTGACAGAGAGACCGAGCAATAATCAGTACAGCAAAAAGGAAACTAAAATGGGAACATGGCACAGGTTCTGACTGCCAGGAAATTTGCAGCTGGTTAAAAACCCTGTTCTGGTGGCAAAGAGAGATAAAATCCTATGACCAAGGTGATCTGGGTTTGAGTGATGACTCTGGTGACAGAGAGCAACAGGGAGGGATGGGTGTGCCTATACAAGGGGGAGGGCAGCAAAATGGGTGCCTCACTGCCACAATCCCTGGTGGAGACTGGGGACACTGTTGGCAGGAAGTGTGTCCCAAAAACGAGGTGGGTGAACCTAGCTGAAATGCCACAGTGGTGAGTCAATACACAGCAACATTCCACACCTTAGATATAACCACATTGCTGTGTGTGGGGGGATAGGGCATGTAAGACACCCCCCGATGTATGTAAAGACAGCTGAGCCTCACTGAGACGCCCTCAGGATTCATGACCAGCACCAGCAATACCACAGTAAGTTCGGGGGGGGGTAGGAAATTAGCTGGTAGACCCAGCATGGACATGGGGCACTGGGGTCCCAGGCCAGTTTAGATGATGTAAGGGGATTAAAAAAATAAAAAAAAAATCCCAGAGACACAAATGCATTAAGTCGTAGGATAACTGGTTTTGATAAGTTAGTCATTTTAACACTGTGTCATAGCTTCTAAGTTTAGGAGTTTATGTTAAAAACCTGTTGGCAATAGAGCAAAAAGAGGCAATAGGGTAACAATTTATGAAACTACTTTACAGAGTGGGTGAGTTACAGTGGCATGTTACATACAGTAGATGGGTTTCATATTCTGCATCACAAACAATTCAGCAATGCACTGGAATAAAAAGGAGCAAGCAAAAAAGCAATAATAACAACAGAGATGACTGACTTTTCTAATGTGAAAAAGAAATCATTTTAACTTTCAACAAATGTGTGACTTAAAGGACAAGCAGAGAGGCTAAAGCAATATCTTGGCAAATTTAAGTAGGAACCAGATATAAGAGCGAAATGAGAATTTGCCTTAATTAAAGCCAGACAGTCAAGGTGCATGTTTTAAACACTATGACTTGCTTTTTACTATGGTTAACTTCTAGGTTAATGAAAACAAACTAGGTTTGTAAGCAAAGTCTGAATCAAATTATGTCATGAGTACACCATATGATTTGGCATTGGTAAAGCACACCAGATAAATTCTACATCATAAATACACAAAGGAAAAAATATGGAATAAAATGAACCTTCAGAATTGCCTGGTTAAGGGAACAAGTGAATAAGAATGATTAGGGCTGACTGATGTCTGTAGCTGATGCAGAAGTCTTTCAGTTAGTGACAATCAGAACAACAAATTATCTGTGAAGGTGGTCAATGAGGAAGGTGACTCGGGATGCTTCAGAATACTTTTCCTAGGTCAGTACAGCTAAGATGAAGCGATTTCAAGTCAACACATTTATATTCTGATCTCTTAATCATTTCAGAAAACAATGGTGGCTGAGCACTGTGTTTTCTTAAAAGTCACGTTCTTCCACTTTGAATGAAACTTATGAAGTCACACATACACACACACACACATATATATATATATATATATATATATATATATATATATATATATATATATATATATATATACTAGCTGTGGTAAACATGAAGTTCAGTACTCAGTAGGTTTAATGTGAGTATCAGATACTGTTAATTACATAATTTCATCTGTACAACAAAGCATTTTAAGATACTGTTAATTATATACTATCACTTGTACAACAAAGCATTTTAAGAGAAAAAAAAACATTTTCTTTTGTACATAATTCCACTTTACTGAAACTAGACTGTACACAAAAAGAAGTTTGTTTGTAAAATGGAAATAGCATTAAATATGAGCTTTTCACTTAATAAATCATACTACAGTAGTGGCCTGAGGTAGAGCCACAGGATATATTCATGTCAATCTAAACAAAACAAGACTACATTATAAAATTTGCTATTACTGCTATGGGATTAACTGGTTATAGAGGGAGCATGTTTCACCCAGCAGTACAGAATAGTATGACATTAAAAAAAAAAAAAAAAAAGATGTCAGAATGTGCAGTAAAGAATGCAACACTATTAGATATATTTTCATGCTAATGCACCTCTTATTACAGATTACAAAAATAAACCATAATTATAAGGGTAGTGAGTTTATATTTATATTTCTCTCCAATAAATAGCAAATATATATAACCTGACTTCTCCATTTTCAAACAAAACAAAACTGTTACTGTGGCTTGACATTTTCTACAGAATGTTCATTTTTATACTGTTCTACCCTCCTTCAAGACACACAAGTTTACACCACTGTGACTAGCTCAACAGTCATGAACTAATCTAGAAATCACATTTATAATGTGGTATGGGGCACTTCCTACCAATTTTAGCTCATCAAAAAAATTGCAATAATTAAAAAAAATTGCACATCAGTAACTCTAAGCAGTTAAGAAACTGTAAAACAGATAAGTTTAAGAATGTCGTTCTTGTATTACTGCAGACAGACTACTTAAGGACTTTATAAATTCATTCTTATTTACACATAGTATTCAAGAGCTATTTCTTTATGTTAACATAGCATTTTCTAGATGTCAAAAATAATCAGTGCTGATGTTGGACCATATTAACACTGGAAAGTTTTGAGCAGTGTTTAGGGTGGAAGAGAAAGACAAAGAGTGTTCTTACCAACAGTAGTCCAGCAGATGTGGTGGCAATACTGGGATATATATATGCTGCCAGTACATTGGGTATAACATTGCAGCTGACCCATGAATGCAAGCGGTTAACTAAAAAAGAAAGTATAAGCAGGTAATGAGGTTCTAAATTTCTAATAAACAGCAACTATTTCACAGCTACTTCTTGTTATTGTTTCTTTAAAACATCA
This sequence comes from Protopterus annectens, assembly GCF_019279795.1. Taxonomy (NCBI): domain Eukaryota; kingdom Metazoa; phylum Chordata; order Ceratodontiformes; family Protopteridae; genus Protopterus; species Protopterus annectens. Next base: position 777,632,607 of record NC_056741.1, read on the forward strand.
ACATTGGCGCTACTGATATTGTACTTTATATTGTCTTAACACATTGGAGACCTATTTGCTAACCTTACAACTGGCGTCTGTGATACTACATGCTGTACAATCAGGGCACACACTGATATCATAATAAAAATGAATTATAAAATTAACAGAACAGAAAACAATTAATAGGCTGAAATGCTTTACTAAAGACACTTTTTAAACAAACTAATATGACAAAAATTCTCTGCAAGATTAACAAAACCAAAAAGTGGGACAAACTAAATACTTAGATACTCCTTAAAAACTGGCTACCAAATCTATACAGCACTGAAAAACTCAGAAATTAAATATTCTAAAGTAATCTGTAACAGTTAAAACACCAGATTTAAGTTTATACTGAAGAACCTAACTACTGATATGACTACTGCTTAAAAGGTAAGGCATTTCTATCAAACTGAAAAAATATAAATGGTAGCTCTGTTGGCATATCACCCCTTGAATTTCGTAAGAGTGGTAGACTGTAAAAAGACCTACTTGCATGCCACTTTTCTGAAAGAAGAAAACTGCAAGCCGTTGAATGAGTTTTACTTTTATGTGTACTCTCCTACTGTTACAAGTAGATTATTACAACCTTTAACTTAATGAGTTAAACAACCATTATAAGAAATATTTGAGTTCAGCAATCTGCAGAGTACAGGTAGATATACTACTGAAAAGTAGAACATGGTCAATAATGATGAACTGAAACAATAGTCAGTGAAGATTTTATGCTCTGGCCTTACAAAACGTATGTCATTTAGTACTATAATCATACTAAAGTCACCAAAGTGCTAGTCAGATTACTGATGTCAATGGAGTCAAAGTGATATGTGCATAAAATCCCAATACATTTAAAAATTGTTTTAAATAGAAAATAAATATTAAGATATAGTATGGATTTTTTTCTTAAAGGTACATAGGTTGCCATGATTAGAGATATCTACATTTTATATACCATGACAACCTTCTGAATTATTTGCAATCACATTTTTGGTTTACTATGCTTGATTATATTTTAGCTTTAAATTCATTTCTAAAATTATTTATTTATTTGTGTATTCATTTATTTATTTACATTTGTTGACTGGGAGTGTCCGACTGGACGTAGGTCCATTTTCAGCGGAGGCCCAGGGAGAAAAGTTCCACAGTTAAAATAAACAAGACGGTAGTTACATTGGATTAAATAGCGATTAACAATTTAACATAGCAATTACTTACAACATATTTACAGATGAAGAACATAGTACATCAGTAGACAACTAGAATCTTTATCTGTGAAGTGCATAACAGACATTAACAAATGTTACAAGAAGAAGTTCCTGCCGTATAATAAGTACTAGGCTTATGAGCATCTGAGCTTTCTATAATCAAGGTAGTTAGTGGAATGGAAAGAAAGGTAGTGGTTGGATGGGGTGGGTGATATTAGAGTGGGAGTTGCAAGGGTGTAGCCAGCATGTTTTTACGTGCGTTTTTAGTAAAGTTTTGAAGTGGGTGAATGATGGTACGGAGGTAATTGTGGGTGGGAGGGAGTTCCATAATTTGGCTATGGTGCAAGAGAATAGTGCTTCACCAGCAGAGTTATTGGCTTTAGTGATCTGCAAGTGATTTTTGTTGCTGGATCTTAGTGGTCTGGTGGTGCGATAGGGTTGGAGTAGATTCTGGAGGGAAGGGACATTTAGTGGATGGTTTACTAGCTTGTGGGCGAGTGAGAGTTGATACCATTAAAAGAGGTGAAGGAGTTCAAGCCAGCCCAGTTCACCAAGTGAGAGACAGTGGTGACTACGGTAGGATGCCCCTGTGGCGAATTTGACGATTTTTTTGTAGCAAGTCTCTAGCTTGTTTAGATCGCATTGCCTTAAGTTGGTATATATTGGAGAGGCATAAAGTAGGGTGGAGATAAGATGGGAATTTGCTATTCAAATCTTTGCTGCTTTGGTGAGAAGTTGCTTATTTCTGTATAACACTCCTAGTTTTTTGTGGACTTTTTTATGGTCATGGATATGTGAATGTCAAATTTTAGTTTATTGTCTATTTCCACTCCATAGCAATTTGGTGTGTTTAGTTGGGTATATAGTGGTGTTGTCTTTTGCTGTGATGTTAAAGTGAGAGTTGTTTTGAGTATGTTTGTTGGGTTGGAAGATGAGTAGTTTAGTTTTGTTTGGGTTGAGTATTAATTGGGCATCGGATAACCAAGTTTCAACAGAGGAAAAGGCTTCTTGTGCGGCTTTTTGCAGTTTGGGTAGGGACTGGGCTGAGCAGATGATGGTTAAGTCATTTGCGTATTGTATGAGTGTGCCATGTTTGGTGACAGAGGATAGATTATTAGTGAAAACAGAGAAGAGTAGGGGTCCAAGGATGGATCCTTGGGGAACCCCAATGGAGACAGGTAGTTGGGGAGATATGTCATTCTGCCATACAACGGACTGTTGGTGGTCAGACAGGTAACTCTGAAACCAGTTGGTGACTGAATGAGAGAAGGATAGCTTACTGAGGACAGAGATGAGCTGTTTGTGTGGGACCATGTCAAATGCTTTAGAAAGGTCTACGAAAGTAGCAGAGGAAAGACAGCCATTGTTTTTATGCTGAAGGATAGTGTTAGTAAAGGAGAGTAAGGCAGTGGTGGTGCTATGGTTTGGTCGGAAACCATGCTGAGTATTGGAAAGGAGGTTGTTAGTAAGGAGGTAGTCTGAGACCTGAGAGTGTATGCATCTCTCTAGTATTTTGGAGAGTGGAGAGAGAATAGCTATGGGGCGGTAATTGGTTAGTTTTGTGGAGGGTCCGCCTTTCTGGAGGGGAATTATATGTGATACTTTCCACAGTGTGGGAATGTAATTTTCTGACAGAGATTGGTTAATCAAGATGGATACTGGGTAGGCCAGAGCATCAACTGCGATTTGTAGGTATTCCCTTGGGAGGTTGTCTGCTGCTAATTTGGTGGGCTTAAGTTTAGTTACGATTTTTTTTATGTTGGAGGTCGGTACAGGAGAAAAAGAGAAGGCAGTGGGGAGATTACTAGTTGAAGGTGTGGGGTGGAGGGGAGGGGGGGGCTGTGTTGTTTAGCTAGTGATAACATGGTTTGTGTGAAGTGTGTGTTGAATGAGGTAGCAATATTTTCTGAGGAGTGAGGGATGTTAGGAGGAGGGGTACTGATTACCTGGGTGGAGGATGGAGGTTATGGAGGACCAGAATTTTTTGGGGCTGTGTTGGGAGGAGTCTAGTGCAGACTGGCAGTATTGGAATTTGTCCTGTTTTATTAGCTTTTTGACTCCATTGCGTAGATCTAGGAATTTCTGTCTAGTTGAGGGGGTTTTGGTTTTGCGCCAGTGCTCCCAGGCTTTATCCCTGTTTTTCATTTCTGACTTAGTGGTTTTCTGTAGCCATGGGGAGGGTTGTGCTTTGTTTCTGGAAAGTCTTATGGGGGCATGGTAATTAAGGATGCTCAGGAAGGTAGTATTAAAAAATTCAACTGCATCATCAAGGCTGAGGTACTTTAGAGGATGCCAGTTACATTCTTTGAGGGATGAAATGAATGTGATTGGGTTAAAGTTTAGTTTTTTATGTATTTGACGGTAGATGACAGGTTTAGCTTGGTATCAAGGGAGCCCGCAGGATTTTTTGCAGGGAGGTGCAAACCCAAGCCCCGCCCATGCAGCCCCACCCCCTCTGTTGCCCCACCCACTCAGCCCACGAGCCATTCCAGTGTCCCATTGCTTGGCTATTTCTCCCCATTTGTCATAGACACTGTTCAAATCTCTCAGTGTACATACTGTTTTATGCTTTACTTCTACAATTATTACAGATATTTGGATTTCATTTACAACTTTTATAGCACAAACACTGATAGACATTTACTAAACCTAAACAAAGCAATAGTCCTACAATGAAAACAGACTTAGCATTAAAACTTCTCTGAAACCCACATTCACTGAAACATTGGAACCCACATTCAAAGAAAATGCATCTGGCCAGTGGCAGGGTAAGTTTACCTTTGGGCTGTTTTCAAATCATAGGCTCCTTGCACACATTTTTAGAACCATGGAAAAGTTATTTGATTCACCTTCCTGACTGTATTAATTATACTATATAATAATTGAATTATATCCCTTGTATAATACAGCACCACTAGTTGAAGCGTGTTTTAAATTTATAGTTCTGAACATTTTTCCTTTAAACAATGAAACAAATCATATGAACCAATAATGACAACCTGCCCAATTCAGAACATTTCAACCATAGCTACTCAAACTTCTGTCATACAGTCCACCAATATCAATTGATATGCAGAATCTTTGCAGAAGTAAAAGTCACCTGAATAATTCCACATTAAAGAGATCTGAAACCAGTGAAGAGGTTGTTGCTAGAAAACAACTTTATATTTCAGTGTTTAATCTACAAATTCAATGCCTGCCGCCCTTGAAGAATAAATTGCCTACATTATATTAAAAAAATGGTAAGCTGGTATATTGCAATAGGGAATAGGTGGCAAGCTGAAAAACAGGTTCATAGTTATTAGCATCTCATCCAAAGGAGGACATACTCAGGACTATAGCACTCCACCTCCTTAAAATACACATCTACATGTTGTGGGAGTAGAACCTATAACCTTCTGTATCAAGATGCAAGTATGCTACCTGCTGTGCTGCTTTAAAAATTCCATACTACAATAGTGATACCATTTTCTAAACCAAACAGTTGCACATTTTAAATAGGCTTAGCATGAGGAGCAGTAAATTTCTCTTCCCTTAAAACTCACAATTCCTTGAAAATGCACATTTTCTAAACAAAACAGTTGCACATTTTAAGTAGCTTAGCATGAGGAGCAGTAAATTTCTCTTCCTTAAAACTCACAATTCCTTGAAAATGCACTTGAAAATAAAATCCACCTGCTAACTCTAACTAGGGCATTTCACTCTCTCTCTCACACACATCTCAACCTCTTAGTGCAAGAAATCTGGACAAAGCCTAAAATAAATAGGAACAGATTATAAATATTTCTGTCATGAACCAAGAACATTGCTAGAATCTGATAAAATTAACTTTATCAGAGGCTGAGGGAATCAAACCACAGAGTACAGGAAGTAGTTTATCACCAGCTCTTGCTTTAATCTCCTCGCTAACTGCCAGACTAAATGAAGCTAAGCACCTTGTGTGGGAATAGAACCGACAGTCTTATGAAACATCTCATTTTAGGCATAGTGATTTATAAAGCTGTATTGTCATATTACAAATGCTACAATTAATACTCACAGAAAATGTGCTAACTCAGCCTTTCACAGCAAATTCAAAGGTTTGCAAACCCATTTCACAATACATGCAAAGATCACAAACAGCTTTGTCCACTTAATATAAGAGAAATGAGAAACATAATTGTTGCAGGCAACAGATATTCTATACTTGCAAATACATTACACTAATCTCTATTACAACCTACTTGATATTGG